>NW_009941406.1:0-14023 GCF_000696875.1 Nestor notabilis | reverse complement strand
TATATAAAGAATATATATTACTATTATTAGTAGTAATATTCCCTAAAGAAAAGTAATAATTTGGGGAAAAAAAATCAGGGCAAGATGATCAGACTTACTTAATATGTTGAAGCACTTCCTACAGGTCCTAACCTTTCTTTGCTTCCTCGCACCATTGTTATACTTAATGGAGTTTAGTAACAATAGAAAACTATATGTTTAAGCTATTCATGAGAAATTCTTTTTCTAAATAACTTCTGTACTGTATTGATCTGCAGTGAGAGAACATTAAATCTGAACACTAAAGTACTATAGAGTGTTTTATTATGGTGCACATGTCTCTAGCTGCAGAATGTCATTCACTTGCTATTATCTTAGCATACTAAGAAAATAGTTCTGGGATGACCAAAAATTGTTAGAACACTCATTTACTAGAAGAACACTGTACAACAAAGTACAGTATGTTACTATTAAACCAACTCCTTCCCATGAATGAGATCATATGTAATTTAAACTGACTGCCAGCTATTTTTTCTAAATCTCCTGAGGTAAATTATGCTGTGATGAAACACTGAATGGATAATACAGTTGGCCCAGTATGCAAACTTCGGCACTTTGAAATTAAGTGCCACAAATGCTTATAGTTCAAATTTAAACAGTACTTTCTAACAGAAAAGTTAACCCCCCCAAAAAAAAACAAATCATCATAACTGCCTTTGCAACAAACTTAAGGAAAGATTTGTCAACATCAGTTCATGAAACTGGGCCTAATGTAAACACATATATATACATGTGTGAGTGTGTGTGTGTGTATGTTTGTGTTTCTGTATATATATATAAAAAACAGAATCATAAAATCATAGAATGGTTTGTGTTGGAAGGAAACTTTAAAGATTTGGCCACTTCCAGGTATGGGGTATTCACAATTTCTCAGGACAACCTGTTACAGGGTCTCATCATCCTCACAGTAAAGAACTTCTTCCTAATGTTGCCCTTGATGTCTCTGGCAGATGTAATTCTATCAGATCTTTAGTTTCCCTAACTTGATCCCTGGCTGCTCTGACTATTTCTCTGCATTCTTCCCAGGCTATCTGTTCTTACTTCCACTCCCTGTAGGCTTCCTTTTTGTTTTGGAGTTTACTCAGGAGCTCCTGATTTCTTACTTCTCTAAAAAAATTAAAAATATCTGGACTAAAATCAGTTATGAAGAGCCATAAAGGTATTCTGTGATCAATAAATAAAGACTTATCGAATGAAGGTTTGATAAAATAAATTGAATTATGGAATTTGAATCTGATATCTTCTGCTCTGTTTTCCACCGCAGACTGTTCTGTAGGTCACAGAGTTGTCAGAGGCTTATACTATAGAAGCAGATGATAATCCACCGGAATAAGAGAGAATCTTTCTGTTGACCCTGATGAACTTTGGATCACTCCTGTACTTCTGTTTTCATGATCTTTCTGTATCAAAAAATAATAGCAATTGCTAACACTTTGAAACATTTTCACCACCCTAAATTACTGCCACTGCAAACTATGTTGCAATATTTTTTTCCAATTCCGTTCCCAAGTTTCATGCTTCTCAACTGGAATAGCCTTTGTTATTCTTTATTTCCATTATTACTCTCTCTATGACATATCTTTTCCATATACCCTTCATTTCTTGCCAAAGTCTGACATTCTGATATGTACCTCCCTCCAATTTCAGTAATGGTCATGTAATATATAGTACATCTTTGAATGACATATAGTTCCACTGAAAATTTTTGCATTTATTACTTGCTGGAACCACTTCCGCTGTATTTATGAATGCCGTATTTTTTGTACTTGCATAAATTTATTGAAAATAAGTAATTGTTCTTTTAGTTATTTTAACAGTTATTTTCCTGTAACTTACTTGCATCTGCTTGTCAATATACTGGATAATTTTCTATTTGTTTCTGGAAAATATCAGAAGGCAATAAAAACAGTACAGTCAGAAAAAAGTACATTGTCTATGCTCCTCTGTTAATCATATGCAGTACCTACCAACTCCCTAATAAAGTCTGTTTTCTAAGTATAATAATAATAAAATTGTTCATAGTTACTTCTCATATGCAGAAGCTGGCAACTAAGCACCACACAGCTGCTCAATCATTCCACACCTGTGGGACGGGGGAGCAAATTGAAAGAGTAAAAGTAGGAAAACTCGTGGGTTGAGATAGCTTAAGAAGTTTAATAAGTAAAACAAAGCAGAACAGGGAATTCATTCACCACTTCCTATTGGCAAGCAGGTGTTCAGCAATTTCCAGAAAAAGGGCTCCATCACAACTAATGGTTATGCAGGAGACAAACACCATAACCCTGAACAATCTTCCCTTCTTTCTTCTCCTGACTTCATATCACTGAACATGACATCATATGGTATGGAATATCCTTTGGTCTGCTGGGGTCAGCTGTTCCAGCTGTGTCCCCTCCCAACTTCTTGTGCATGCTCAGTCTACTCACTGGTGGGTGGGATGCTGTAAGAGGTAGAAAAGACTCTGTGTAAGCACTGCTCAGAAATAACGAAAACTTCTCTGCGTTATTAGCACTTTTTCCAGCACAAACCCAAAACACAGCCCCATACGAGCTACCATGAAGAAAATCAACTTTATCCCATCCAAAACCAGTACAGGGGCTATTATTGCAGTACTTCAGTGTGGTTAAGGATTTAGGCATAATCCCTACTGTCAACCTCTTCAGACTGTAAGATTCACCGCTTGTAATGCACAGATGGTGCATCAATAACTGGGTATCTGCTGTTTAACCAACTGTGGACATGCAGTTTTTCTGCATGTGTTCAGTAGCTCCTTTCTGGAATGGTCAGTGAATTTATGCAGAGACAGCTGATGGAAAAAAATATCCAGAGCAAACAAGCAAACAAACAAACAAACAAACAAACCCAAAAACAAATAAACAAACAAACTCAAACCAACCAGCCAAAAAAAAAAACAATCCCAAAAAAACCCAACCAAAACCACTAAAAGCAAAAACCAAACCAAACCAAAAAAAAAACCCAAAACAAAAAAACCCCACAATACGAAAACCCCCTACATCTTCCACATGCATTTTATGTGGTAAAAATACTTCAGTGCAAAGTGCCAAGTAGCAGCTTATTTAGTATTCTACTCCTTGTGATATCATCTAATCCTGAATCCACTTTTGCTGTAAATATTAGATTTTCCTTCAAGCAAATAAATTATCTAGGCTGAGGATGTCAGTGAAAATTAAAAGGGTTGGAGCTCAATCAACTGCAAAACCACAACTAAAAAGAATACTTAAGCTTTACAAGTTTAGTTAAGAGGTCTTTGCCCATTTGTTCCTTTCAAAATATAGAGAACAGATGTCCTTTCTCATTTTCTTTCAAGGAAAGTATGCTACTTAGCAGTATTAACACTTGAAATACATTTGTCAGTAGCTTTTTAACATGAGTGCTTAATTCCAATGGACAAAATTGTTATTTAGGGCACAGAAAAATCTTTTCCCTTCATCTATACTTGAAACATTAAAAAAAACCCAAACCAAAACAAAACCAACGGCAAAATACACTGATAGTAGATATTTATCTATTTTTGAAACAATTTTAAAAGCTAGTCACATGAAAAGTAGCTACTCCAGAGAATAATATAGCTTATGATAAAAATGCTACAGAATTTTAGCATAAAATTCTATTTGTGTTTATCAGATGTGAAAACAAGAATTTTAATGAACTGAGTAGCTGAATGTCATCTCAAAAACCTACAGCTGTGTAAGTCTGGAAGGCAATTTGAAGAACACTTCTGGAAAACAATGGAAAGAAAAGAAACATATATTTGCAGGCCAGGAATGCACCAGATCATCATTGCATCAGTTTCATACAAATGGCAAAACCACCACAAATTCCCTTTCATAACATGTGAAAACAGATAAAGCTGTTTATCTTCTAACAGCTTAGTGCAGTGAACAAGATAGAATTCAGTGTTATTTTCATGTAGATGGAGTGATGGGCAGTTCAGATCATTTATTACCTAATGATGCTGCATCTTGCATCTTCCTGACATCTACTGATGATACCTGTAATAAGGAAATCTCAACATCTACTCACCCCAACACTCTTTTTCATGTTTTTTTTTTTCCTTCTGCTCCTATTGGAAAACAGATAGAAAACTAGATTGTTCTAGTAGTAGGAACATGCTTCTATTTCTCAGTCTAAATATATCTGTGACTTACAGTGATTTACTGTTGTAATAGCAAAGTATTTCAGTGTAAATTTCTACTTCTCCTCTGAAGTGTTTATTACTTGGATTTCTTCAACACATTTATGAACAGCAGCTGTTCCCTCAGCATTTAAATAGTAAGTTAAACCACTCAAGTTCTCTTATTCATTAATAAGACAGGTTTTTCATTCTTCTGATCATAAAAACTGCCCTTCTTTAAACCAGTTACACAATCTTGAGCATGAATGACTATATTGTATCATATCTCAAGTGATCCTACACAACATTAATATTTTCCTATCTCTTCCTGACATACTTAACTTTCTTATAGTTTTTTTTTCTTTGTGTGTGTGTCTTTCCATGGCTGGATATTTTTTTATAATATATAAACAGCTTTCCTTCTGTAAACATGAGTTACAGAAATTTTCAGGAAAGAATGCATTCTTTTGTGCTTAAGTTTAAGTGCCTTAACTATTATATTTAAATTGTAAAGCATAACTACCATTTTGTGTGGTATTACTAATCTAGTTATTAAAAAGGGAAGAAAAAAACCCTATTTACACACAAAGATATATGAGAATTGTTACTGACAGAAGCATCGCATGTTATTATACATTCAAAAGGTCTTCTACACAGGAATTTCTGTGTAAGGGAAAACAACTCTGTGATCCTACAGCTTTAATTATATATATAGGTATACAAATAAATTGCATATAGAAAAAAGTACATAAATTAATTACCTTTAAAAGTATTAAGAATAAAGAAATGAACACAGAAGAAGCCTGAATGTGTTAAACTTTGTAAGTTAAGCTAATAGCGGCAATAGTAAGTTCAGAAATTCCTAGTCTTTCATTATAACAAAAATACTAAATAAAATACTAAAACACAATGTTGCAAAATTAGGAGTTGACTCTACAGTAACAGATATTTATATTAAATTCATAAGTCTGTCATCAATATAATCTGCTTTAATACAATTTATATTTATTTTTTATGAGTAGCACCACCTTCTTTATTTTAAGTGTACTTATTTTGTATCAAACTCAGTTTTCCCTTATTTTCCAATTTAATCTGTGGATAGAAGATAATCTGTATTGCTTTCTTTATCTTTTAGAAGTATCTTGGATTCAATAACAATTTTGACTTCATAGTGGTATGTGCTGTATATTAGAATGAACTACAGGCATAATGCTTTGATGACTCAAATCAGTATAGAGTTTACATCAGTAGTGGAGGTATATTCTAATAGATTGAGTATAAGGACAGGAAGATATTATTTTCACTTCTGTTTCTTTCCTGGGTTCAGCTGTAAAAGTTATTTTTTTCCTTCTTGATAGCTGGTACAGTGCTGTGTTTTGGCTTTAGTCTGAGAACAATGCTGGCAACACACTGATCTTTTAGTTGTTGCTAAATAACACTTACCCTGATCAAGGACTTTTCAGTCTTTCATGCTCTGCCAGTGAGGACAGGCACAAGAAGCCAGGAGGGAGCAGAGACAGGACATCTGACCTGAACTAGTCAAAGGGGTATTCCACACCACAGCACGTCATGATCAATATATGACCTAGGGGGATTCACCCAGAAGGTCCAGATTGCTGCCTGGGCTAGTATCAGCCAGCGGGTGGAGAGCTATTTTATTGTGCATCACTTGTGTTTATTTTTTTTCTTTTCCCTTTCCACTTTTTATATTCTCTTCCCTTGTTATTTTTTTAACCATTATTATTATTAGCAGTAGTATTATATCGTACTTTAGGTATTAAACTGTTCTTATCTCAAGCCGTGGGTTTCGCAGTCTTTCAATTCTCCTCCCCATCCTGCACGGGGAGGGGGAAAAAGGGGGCAGTGAGGAAGCAGCTGCATGGTACTGCGTTGCTGGCTGGGTTTAAACCACGACAGTGAAGCACTTCTGTGTATTTTTTAGCTATTACAGGCTGTCTCAAACATATATTACTAAATAGCCTTGTGAAAGGCACATATACAATGCAACTTGCACAGATAGTAATATAGCTATTTAAAAAATAATTTATGAAACAGACATTTCATTTATAAATTTATGAACAGTAAATGTAAATCCCTATACTGTATCTAGAAATAATTCTAAAAAGAGATGTTGTTATTTGGAAATATCATATTGGTCAGGTCCAGTTTTTGCAGAACAGAAATAAATTTAGTAATTGACTTTTTTTACATTTAGCAGGTAGCTATGAAATGACACTTCATATATCAAGTATTGTAGTACTTGAACAACTTGAATAATAAATCAAGTATTGCACAGTTTATAGTTCAGTTCAAGATAAACTGCTGGTTTTGAATTGTCAGTAGTAGAAAAAAACCTCACATTTTTATTTCAATTAACTTTTCCTTCCTTGGAGACTAAGTTTTTACTTTAATTCTTCATGGCATATCTAGGTAACTTATAATAACCTGAGACTGTGGCACATCTGGATAGATAAGTTCTTTAAGGTCCCTGCAGGTGTAGGATAACCTTGGTTCTGACAAGACTGATGAAGACATGATTCCACACTGTTTCCATTAAATTAAAAAAAAAAAAAAATTACTTAAAAAAAGGTAGAAATAGTAAATGTGAAAAAAAATGCCTAATGGCAATTTAGGAATTAAAAAAGCTCAATATCTGAGCTGTGCTGTCCTCGTTACAGGTCTTTCAAGATCTAGGGGAATTTTGTTCTGCTGCTGTCAAGGTTTGAAGAGGGGTTCAAATAACTAAGCAAGCAGAAGGAATAACAAATTAGGAAACCAATTAATTTCTTTTTAAAAACTCATAATGTAAATAGGAAAATGTATTAACAGATACTGTGCAACAGCAACATCATAGAAAAGCTGCAGCTACCAAATTGTTTTGGAAAGGTTTTGTTCGTTCGTTTGGTTTATGTTGTATGTTGTTATGACTTAACAATACTTTGCATTTCAGTTGTGTAAGTTCAGAATATGGAGTGAATGCAAACTAACTGATCTGCAGGGGAAATAAAAGTCTAGGGCTATTCTCCACTATAAGCTCAATTTTAGTAAAGTAAGTTTGTTGAAAGAAAAGAAGTCAAATATTAAACGTATGGTGAATAAAGCATGTGAAGTAGCCTTCTCCCCAACCTGGTTTCGGGAAGCCTGAGCTGGATGATCAATTCTAAATTTGCCACTGCTGGACAGACACAGATTACTGGAAAGGGATTAAAAAAGGGCATCGTGAATGAATAAAGACTATAAAATGTGAATGAAAAGAGGTGGGGTGAATCCATGTCATTCGGTTTAGAGAAAGGAAGATTTGTGAGTAACATAAAAGCAACTTTCAGATCTGTGAGTAACATAAAAGCAACTTTCAGATCTGTAAAAGGGCTGCTGCAAAGAGGAAAGGAACTATTTTCCATATCTCTGCTGTTTGGTGCAATAAAAGGAATAGATTTAAACTGAAACAAGGCATAATCATGTTAGGATCAAATACAGATGTTTAATAAGTGGTCTGGGGTCTTAGAGAACATGTAGAGGAAAACATGCTAGGAGTGTTAAAAATGGGTTTTATTAATCTTGTCATAGGAGTTCTAAAGGATTAGATAATTTCCTAACGTCCTTCATCCTTTCCAATGTTATTCCTTGAAAGCTTGTTTAAAGAAAAAACATGTTCCTTTCTTTTTTTTTATTCCCCAAAACATTATTTCACAGAACTGTTGGTTTGGTTTGTTGTGTTCTGTGTTAGCTTGGTTTTGGTTTTGTTTTAAAGAAAATCTTAGCAATTTTTCTGTCTCTGGTCATTTTTTATGATCAAGGGGTTATAATGACACTTTGAACAATCACCTTTGAGTCTATATACTAATGGATGTGCTCGGATATAGAATTTTCCACTGAAATTTTAAAGCTATGGCAAGAATATTTAAAACACTTATTAGTGGAAAAGTTAACATTAAAAAAAACCAAAACAACAAAACAACACATAAGTTTTTAATTTGTGTAATGTTCTGGATGTAATATAGACAACTGTGACTTGCTGCTTAACCTGGTTAAACACTGATTTACTGTTTTCCATTGCTCTGCTTACTTTTTATTATTAATAGAATATTTTGCTAAAGCTAGTAAATTTAATTTTCTATACTATTGACTTGTGCACATTTAGAATGAAATATTTATTAAGGGGTATCCTAAACTCCTACCATAGAGGAATGTTTATTAATATGGATCTCTTAATTTCTTATCGAAGGGTAGCACTAAACTTGAGATCCTGTAAAATTCACCATCTCAGACTGTATCCTGCCACCTCTTCATTTTTATAACACAAGATTATCCTTTCACATCAAACCAATAATGTTTTCTATTTTTCTTTTTCATAACACATAAGAGACACTTCTTCACATTCTTCCTAACTGCATGTTTTAGAATCTTCAGACATAATTGCACATAATTACAGCTAGCCAGTGTAGAGGTGAGAGGAATAAAAACTTCTTGCATTACATTCTTCTAATAGCGCCAGTACATCTTTCCAGAATCCAAAGACCAAAGCACTGTATTTATGGTATTTGTGCTAGGAGCATAAATAAATGAAGGTTGAAGAAATACATAGTGCATTTCATGATAAACTAATGTCAAATTAATATGTAATTGTAATTGCAATTGCAATTGCAATTGTAATTGTAATGACAGGGCCTTGAGCAACTTTGTCTAGTGGCAAGTTGCTGCCCTGGCATGGGGGGTTGGAACTAGGTGATTTTAAGGTCCTTTCCAACCCTAACTGTTCTATGATTCTGCTTGTCCAAATGACCATCAAAACAGTGACTGTTCCTGAAATACATTGTAGCTTCTCATAATCAAGTTGCACAGTAATTGATTTCAAATACTCTTAGCTGATCAGTGATCTAAAAGCAAGTAAAATTAATCTGCACATAGATGCTGACATGCTTTTACATAGTTAAAGATTTGAATACACAGTCTAGCGTTAGTTACGCAGTCTTTCACTTAAGATACTTACTACACTTGGAAGGGTGTGCAAACTCCTCAGAATTATGCCAAAGAGTGAGTGTAAATTGAAGTACTGATTTATTTCCCTTACCAATTTCTTACTGGTGTTTTCAAGTTGCCTTCATTTCTCCTTACAAACTGCTCCTACTTCACATTCAGTGGTTAATATTTAATGTGACTCTTAACTGGATGCCAACCAATGTGATATTGGAGTACTTTATTTAATGCAAGGCGTATGTGCAAAAATATTTTGAAATTATTCTTTCCAAATGAATGGAAAGATGTCTGATCTTTTTCTCTTTTCTTTCCTTAAATTCTGTTGCATTAAAGATACATTGCTGTTAGTGCAGAGCACTTCTCAGATATCATGGTAAAGCCTTTGTGATATTTCATATACACATATACCTGGTCGTGAGTCTGGAAGATATATAGCATTCACAACACACTACACATAAATTATTATCCATGCTCAGAATTCAGTCTTATCATATTGCCATTATAGTTCTTCTGTCATACCAAATCTCTTCATTTCACAAATCTCTTCCTGTATGTTTCCATCTAGGAAAAAGATATCACCAGAACCCTCCCCCTAACCTTACTATCAACATCAGAGTCTTTAAGACTCTTTAAGGATGAATCTTCTAATCATCAGAAAGTTACCACAAGATGAAATTAATTACCTTGTGGTACCTGATCATAAAAACCAACCAAACAAACAGAAAAAACAACAACGAAAAGCAAACAAAAAAAGTCCTTTTTATATATGTTACTCTGGCCAGACCTATTTGTAAGGTATTTTGAGATCCTAATGCCTTAGAGAACTGGAAACAATCAGTTATAACCAATACTCTGTCACCTTACAAGGACATACACATCTCATGGTTTCCTGAACATTTTCTGAAGTTTTTTGTTGATATCATTAAGGGATAATCATATCTCCTATTCCAGCTATATCATTAAACACTGGGTAAGACCAGGGACAGAAAGCAGACTAAGCTCCATAAAGGCTGTACAAGTAAATTGTTCACCTTGATTTTACAGGGCACAAGGTCAATATAGGTGTCACATGCTTCTGAAGGTTTAGTTTGTTTATCATCATTCATGACAATTATGCACTATATTTTCAAAGAAGCAATTAACCAAACCATACTCTGTGTTTGGTTATTTTATGGCTATTTTAAACACTGGACAAGCTTTATGTATTTGGAAATGTATCTTTCACAGTTTCACTTAAAAAAGCAAACCAGAAAAAAACAACTTGTACCTCAAAACATTTATTGCCAGTATTAACCTTATTTAGAAAAGATGTCTTTGAATGGAAGAAATAGTTTTGACAGGCTAATAACATACCCAGAAAGTGTAATTTTTGCAAATTTGCCTTTGATTTTTGCTTCTTCTGAAAGGTAACATCATTTCTGAAAGCGATTCACCTTGTACCTTGAACAAACATGTCAATCTCTCTTATCCTTGTTGAGAAATAACATTTGATAGTATAACTGCGGACAAGAGCACAGTTCATGCACACGTAATTTATCCTGTTTATTTCCTGACGCTAAACTGTGTACATTTAACTTTCCTTTAATACAGTCTTTATATGGAACTACAGTACAGTAAAATGTCCTATAAATACATCCTATCACTGTTGGTAAAGAACAGGTATTAAAAAATGGAGCTAAGTGATCACTTATCTGGCTAACAAAGCCTTTAATTTGACAACCAAACTTTTCTCTTACATATTTTTTTTAACTGGCTTACTCTGAATTTCAGAAATTATACTTAACCTGTTGTTTCACCCTGTGAATTCAAGTTATTTGAAATGTAGCACTCAACTAATGCATTGTATTACACCTTAGCTCTGAAAGAATACCCAAAATATGTGTGAGTGCATGGGTATGGGTGTGTGTAAACATAAAAAAGATTAAATCATAGCTGAATTAATAGAAGAACATCCATAGACAAATAATTGATTATGCATATTTCACTTAAAATAGAATTTTTCAAATATTTTTCTGAAAGTGGGTGTTCCATTAAAAATGCCTTTGTTTGTCCATACTCAACCTTTTTGAATAAATACACATTCCCCTGAAATTTTAATATGAAAGGTAACTCAGTCTGAACATTAGATTTCTAGTAAAAGCCAGAGGTAAAAAACATTGTCCCAGAAGTTGGGTTCGTTAAAGAATTACTTTGAATATTCTGCAAGATTTCCTTGAAAATCTCTATTCAGAATGCTGTATCACCAATCTCATTTCTATACAGACCTGAAGAGAAACTGGCACCCATGAGATTCCACAGACATCTTTCTTTAGAGCATTCACAAAAGACTTGGGGGCCCTGATCCTTTAAGGTACAAAAGATGCCATACGCTCCACGAAAGGTGTACCTAGTAAAGTTTAAAGCCTAATATACTGGGGAAGTGATAAGTTTGAAAATCTTTAATGGCTTCCAGAAAAGAACAAAAAATAACCTTTAAATATTAAAAAAAAGACCCATTTTCCATCCCTCTGATATCACTGCACCATCCATGCTATTACTTTGTAGCACTACTCTGAGCTGAAATATACACTGCTCTCTCTGTATTTTAATTCATTAGTCTGACCTGACATAGCACAGAAGAGATACAAAATATGCACAAAGTATACAAGGTATGTGTTTTATTACATATTTCAGTAAATTCAAAATAAATCATGTGTAAGTTTATAACTTTTTCTTTTTAAATTGAAAATATATCCCACTGGTCAGAACAATGCCTAAACTTTCAAGTTTTTGTCATTTGAAATGCTGCTTTAACTCACATTTTCAACAGTCAAAAATGCATTTCTCAAAATATGTAATTATCTGCATTTTATTTTCTTACCTATTTTTAAAAAAAAAACCCTGAGGAGGAGATGAACACACAGCATTTATATATTTGTATTGTAAGCAACTGAAGATAGTTGAATAGCTGCAAATAAATATACACAATAGAAGTAAACTCAATAACTGTAATAATATTTTCTTACAATAAAAGTGTTGAAAATTCTTACTCCCTTAGCATCCTAAACTTAGTCCTGAAAATATGGATTTGTTGCTCATGATTTATGCATGCTGTAAAACGAAAGCTAGACACCTATAGGAACTGCACCCAAGAAAGAGACATAGTGAAGTTTTAAAATCAGTATGTGGCAGCAGCTGGGAATAGTTCTATGTCTATTAGTGTTATCAGGATGGCTGGTGCTAGGAATATTTATTTTTCTCATGAAACAGCTAGAACACATGGCTTCTCAGTGTGGAGCACGGGTAGATTCTGTTTTCAAAAGGTGATACAGACTTACTCTGAAAGCATATTATATGTGAAGACATTGAAATAGTCTCCAATAACAGTATTAAATAACCAAAAAGATGGAATGAAGGGAATATATTCGGAGTGTATATATGTCATACAAAAAAAATATGCACATACACACACACACATACACACAATTTTTAAACCTAAGCTGTTAGAAAGAAGGAAATAGTCTAGGTGCATATGGCTGGCAAGAATACAATTTTATTGTGGCACTGAACATCCCTCCATTTTTATATTTCTGAAAGAAAATACATCATTTTCCCCTATGCCTCTCCAATACAGCCATTCTGTTATTGATTTTCTTTTATTGTATTTTCCTTATAAAACTTTCAATGTCAACCTTGTATTAAGAAAAATCAGGTTTTTTCCTACAGATAATGGTACTTACTGTGTTAGAAAAAGTTAGACTCTACTACAAATGACAACCATAATTGCTCTGAAGTCCTTTCTTTGTCCTACACATAAATGTGCATGGAAGTAAAAGAGTAATTTTCCAGTACATTGAAACCTTGTTCACAAATCTTACCTATTTGTTGCACTGAATTTAGGAGGGAGGAAAAAAAATTATTAAGAAGCATGGGACAATGTAAAATCTAGGTACTTATAGGCTTTATCTATCATAATATACATACTAGTTCAAAGATAAACAGGGAAGATTAAAAAATGCAGCTATCCACATTATAAAATAACTCAGACTTATAGCTTTGCAAATAATGGCAGAGCAGGATTTTAAAAAATAGTTACTAGAAAAACTTGTATTTTGTTGGTCTTTAAAGCTCCAGGGATTTCTTGAAGTGAGTAATATTGCATTTAGTTACTATTATAGAGCGCTTAGAGCTGAGCCACTGTATTAAGCTTGTTTATGCTGTATTATTTGTCCTTTCACATCACCTCAGGGGAAAAAAACCCCGATCATCTGCAACAAAACAACAAAACTGAGGGTCTTAATGTACATGTATGCTTACCAAGAAATGCCTGTATCTCATTTCTGATGACTAAGAGATGTTCCAGTTTCTTAAATTCAAGAACCACTGTTGTATTATTTCTATTTATCTATTTTTATTTATCTATTTATCTATGTCATATTTATCTATGCCATAGTCAGGGGTTTGGGTATTTAGATCATGGGACTCAATTTGGGAGGCCAGGTCTACTGATGGCTGGTGGTTAGGTCTGAAAGAAGGGCAAGAGTTGTTTTGGTAGCAGAATTGCCAGGCTGGTCAAGAAAGTTTTAAACTAGATGTGTTGGGGGAGGGGGACATCGATCCATCCCAACACTCATGGTCAGTTGTCAGCACCTATAATAAATGCTTGGAGCAATGTAGAGATATTTCAGCTGTTTCAGCCATTGAGTTGCCTTCATTTGGAGCTCGGATCAGATGCCTCTATACAAATGCCTGTAGTATGGGAAGCAAACAAGAGGAATTAGACATGTGTGCAAGGCTACGGGGATATGATGTCACTGCTGTCACAGAAACATGGTGGGATGGCTCCAATGTCTAGAGTGCTTGAATGGAAGGTTACTGGCTCTTTAGAAAAGA
>NW_009941405.1:0-28538 GCF_000696875.1 Nestor notabilis | reverse complement strand
AAACTTGCTGAGGGTGCACTCAATTCCATGTTCAACTCAATTCAGTGCTCTTTCATTTCTTTTTCTCCAAATGAATGAAGTGCTCCCTGTTCCACTTCTGAGGCAAATAGATTAAATTTGGAGAGAAAACAGCTAACAGTAATATTTAATTTTAGGAATAAAGTCTCAATATTATTTTCTTAACCACAGACAAATGGTTTCCCTACCGGGAAGGTATTTCCAAACTGGGACAGGGGAGGGCACTAAAGAGTTACACATGGATCTGAGAGCTGAGGAAATGCTTTGCCAGCCATGTAAATTGGCTCTACAATGATTTCAGGCTCATCATGTATACTTCCTGTTTGAAAAAGGAGCATTGATACAGCCTATTTTAGTTGATTGAACCATTTTGTCAATCTTTGGGAAAAGCTGCTGAAGCCAAGCCTTTTGTGCTTTATCATCTTTCAGCCAAGTAAGGAAAAATACATCTTTGTCAGTAGTTTTCTAAGAGCATCTTGTCTCTGAGAGAAGTAAGAACATGGTGTGAACCAGACTAGTACGTTTAGGCATGTTTTTTAATTTGTCTCTAGTCGGTCACATTAAGTTTTGGGTAAAAAATACGTTTATAAGGTCGCTGCTTTAGCTGAGCTAATACCACTGAAGAACTGACATATTTAGATAATAGACTGCAATCCTCATTGCATTTCCAAGAAACCTCCTGCAATGTTATTTGCAAATTTACTACACTTGCTATGGATTTTGCTCCTTATGGAAAGCAACAATTCATTTTCATGTGCAAAGGGAGTGCATTTTGTCAACAGAAATGAACAACACACATCTATTTACATAATTAATTACCATCGAGTTCACAGTAGCGTAAGAAGCTGAGACAATTCTTCCCATTTTCTGCTTGTCAGTGTACTATCACAACTGACAACATGCAGCGACTGAGGCCCTTCTTTGTAAAAGCACATCTGAATGAAGACTTTTAATTATAGCAACTTTTTTTTTTTTTTTAATTAGTGGGTAATTCTGTAACCAGTAGTAACACTTGTAATGGTGCAAGGCTATAATCAGATCTCATGCATTAGTGAAAAAATTTATCATTCTATAGATCAGGAAGGCTCTATGAATAAATGTTCAATGGCGGTACAAGGTTCTGTATTCTTCTGGAGAGATTTTATGCTATTTTTTATACACAGAACATGTAATAAAGGAGTAAACCTGTGTGTGTTGGCCAGTCATTACCAGAATAGGTGTGAGGCAATGGTATGCAGTTGTCTGCTAGTTTTAGAGGAAAAGCAATTCTACCAGACATAGAGAGGTCTGAATGCTGCTTTACAGGCCACTGATACAGTTCTGGTGCACTGTTGTGGTCAGTCCTGATAAAAAAAATCAGATCAAAGTGGAGCAGATGAGAGGTCTCTCAAGGAGCCCTGAAACTCTTAGGCTGCTAGATGTCTTGTACACAATGAACACATATGTACTCCATCTTCATCCCTGATCTTAATACGCATCCAACTCCACATCGTAGTTTTCTCTAAAAATAAACCCATATGCATGTGCAAGACAAGAATAACATTAAATGGTGGCTTAGGAAGAGGCCGGCTTTTTGGATGTCTCCAGGAGAAGTATGAGAAGGAATGATTGCCTGCTATATATAAAATAGAAGGCTTAACACTGGAAAAGGGTCAGACTGATGTAACTTATGCAACAATGTTGTGACAAAAGCATACAGTAAAAGACTTATGATAGCAAAAATATGGCTGCAAAGACAGCTTCTGATAATTCTGAGGTGTGCAGCATGAGATCTCAATCCCCAAATAAATGCTTGCAATGGCACTGTCACTTAGCACAGCTGCATAACAGCAACAGATGCCCTAGGGTAGACAGGGTTCCTCCTAGGCACCCAGATGACATCTTCCTTATGTCATCCTTATCCTCCTTATGTCCTGATGTTTTAGAACGAATATCACATACAGCAGAAACGGAGCTAGGGAACACAGTAAGGCATGGAGGAGTCCTGCCTGAAGAGTCCTAGGAGACCCCAGCCCATGCGAAAGAGCGATGGAAGACTCCAGCAGCAGAAGTTTTCTAAGAACTCCCCATCCTGTGGCCAAGCTCTGCTCTGGCTTCCAGAGGAGTACAAGCTTGCTGCCTGCCTTCATAGTAGAGACAGACAAGTCCCCTAATCACACATGAAATTTGTTTCTCTCTCCATGATTGCAGTTTCCCATGACAACCGCGTTCCTCCATACACTACGTCTGGCTGCCAAGAGATGGATGTTTGTGACTGCAGAAATTTCACAGGATCTGGACCTGCCCACAGCAGATGGGAAAGGTTTGAGTACGTACGGTGTCCAAAGTACATACAAAGCTAATCCATTTTTCCACATTTGAAAGAAGCAACAACCAAGACTCATTGCAAAGAGAAAAATTAAATATCTTTTGAATTGCAAAACAGAACAAACAAGCTATTGCTTTCTCTTAAGAAAATATCAGGAGCTTGCAAAAACAGGGACAAGTTATATGTATGTACCCATCTTGACTTTGTGGGTGGGCCAGAAAACTGGAATCACAAACACACACCATGTGTTACAATAATTTTTTTGGAAGAGATCTGGCTGCTGCACTATCGCATCAACACAGACTCTCCAAATCAATTCTAAGGTCATTGCCATGAAAAACAGGATGGAGGGAAGCACTCCGGCTGCTTGGCCTTCCCCGGAGCTTCAGCTCCGCTTCTGCAGCGGGTTCTGCAGAGGAGCCTCCCCCGGCACTGCAGGGGGACTGCAGGTTATTTCCTCACCACGGTGTGCTGCCCTTGCCCACTCCTTCCGATTACGCACCCAGCTTTTGTGCAGCCCGGCTTGCAGGGGGGAGAGAGCCATGTGTGGTTTGTGGTTTTGTTCCCTTCATTACCATGCAGACAATATTCGGCTGTTCTCAAGGAAGGTCTGGGATCCCTGCTCTTTTCCCAGGCTTTCTTCTTGTCCATGAAAAGAGGAAAAACAACGAGGAGCCTGTTTGGCTCCGTCTGGCCAAGCCGTGGGCTGATGGTGATGTAACGCTGAGCCCAGCGGTGACTGGCTGCAGCCAAACTGGTCATGCTCTGTCCATGCATGGTGCGGGCATTGGCTAGTGGCCGCCTCACACCTCAGCCCCCGCTGCAGCACAAAGGCTCCGAGGGGGGAGCATTCAACGGAGAACAAAGCGCCAGCCAAGCATGAAGTTGAAGGGGATCTCCCACTTGGCACAGAAGTGGCTCCCAGCCCTCACCCGAATGCCTGCCCGGAGTTCACTCGCTTCCTGGCTCACCAAGGGGCACCCGCCTGGGGCTGCGGAGATGATGATGATGGTGGTGGTGGTGATTATCATTAGCTGGTGGAACAGGATTTTGTGAAATTGGGGCTGGCGGGGGAAGTGAGCACAGAAGGAAGGAACACAAATTTGCTTTTGTTTCAGAGAATAACAAGGCCAGATCTTAACTGAGGGAAATCAGCAGTCTTTTTGCCTTCAGTGACAGATATGTTCAAATACAAATCAGCACAAAATGTCCATGATGTTGCACAGTTCCTTGTTGGACAATTAGTAAGCTAAATGTTTACTAACATCTATTTGAACAGAAACATTTAGACAGTGGGTTTAAAACTAGTTTGCAGGTTTTTTGTCATTTTACAATATTTCATTTTGCCTAAAAAGTGTTCATTATTCTCAGTGAAAAAAAAACCAAAAAAACAAACAAAAAACAAAACAAAACAAAACAAAACAAAAAAAACCAAAAAAAAAAACAACAAAAAGAAAAAAGAAACCCAAACAAACAAAAAAACCAAACCCTTGGTCAATCCTTCAGTGATTGCTTATGATCAGCTTTTCAGATTTTTTTTCAGTCTCTTATAACTAGAGATAGGTTACTGCAGAAAGACACTTAGTAATTCTCACACTTACGTGATCTTGCCAGACACCTGGCATAGAAAGGTCATATTAAATAAATATCTGAGGTTCCGTCACAGTAAAATGTAGTAAATACAGGGTTTATGTTTGTTAACTAACTTGTTAACTAGCTTTACTTTTTCAGTCTTCATTCTTCCTTCACTCAGCCCATCAAAGACTGACTCCTGGGGTGACACATCCAAACATTCTGTTGCTCACAATAGTAACAGCTCTTGACAGATGCAGGGGAAATAAAAAGCAATGGAAGCTTGCAGCTTGTTTTCAGAGGGGCAAGGCACCGAAAGCATAAGCCAGGTTCTTCAAAGAAAATATTAGACCTTAAGTGAAAGGAGAGGAAAATGAGTGGAAAGGATTAAGCATTCCATGTTATCTGAAACATCTCACCTTAAAATTGGATCAACTTCCGAAGTACCAGTCAATTTACCTTTTAGATGCAACTTCCAAAGGCACAGTGTCATTTAAACTTGAATAATAGATGTCTGTTAACATGCAGTTTCATCCTTTTAAATGCTTTCCAGAGCCTTGAGTTTGAAGCATGCTGTATTTAAATTCAGTCTAAGTAGAAGTTGGAAATTAATTCATTAATTGTTGATTATTATGAAAAGAAATGCCCAGGTACTTGATCTACGTGCTTTTATATTCATTAAAACACAAAAGTGAAAGTACAAATAAACAGTAAAGCCCTACTAAGTAAACCCATGCTTATCACGCAGCAACATGAATTTTCATTAAAAAAAAAGCCTTCCCCTTGAGTTTTTCATCAGCCTTTTTAAGTGCTTCCAGATACATTTGTAATCTTCTTTCTATTGCTGTCCATTTCTCAAAGAATATGCAGATGCTGCCTATTTCTGTATCTCAATGACATACAGTGCATGCACATAAAGTGTAACAAACATTTTCATTCAGGGTATCAGAAGTTGCCCTCCAGGCAGTTCAGTCTCTCATTTCCAGGTACTGGCATCTGGAGATTGACACATAAAAAATGATGAAGCCAAAACTCAGATATTGCAGGAAACCCATGCATCCACCAGTACCTTGAAGGTCCATCTCTCTCTACCTTGGTACAACTCATAGATACACACACACATGTCTATGACAGAAAGAAGTATATGCAGCAGAGGGGTGACAACTGCACTAGTAAAATCAGAAATTAGAAGTGCTCATAAAAGGGAAAGGATTTCTCTATTAAAAAGTAAAATTAAAATAAAATAGCTGGTGAATTCTCCGAGCCTGCCACTGTAGGTTTTTACACAAAATGGAGCTAGGGAGAGGAATGTTTTGGGTTGATTTGTTTCTGAAAGAAAAATAAACAAAACAAAACAAAATCACAAAACCAAGAAAATCTGGAAGTCTTCCCCCATGCAGTTTTCTTTGCTAATTAATTTGTCTTCATCATTAGACTTTTTTCTTCTTCTATAATAACAAGTTATGTTATATGACCTCTCCCTTTTTGTTCACAGTACTTTTAATCTCAGGGCTTTGCTCTTCACTGCTGCTAGCTAGCAAAGACTACAATTAGCACAAGGTGTTAGTTGCTGCCCTGTGTTGTAGGGATTCTCATTAAGACTTAGCAAATCACATTTCAACCTGATTTTACCTTACTGCCAGTAATTCTGCGTCAAAACCACTTTCCAACCATGAAATCTGAAAACTCAGCAACAGTGATTTCTTTAAGAATTTAACATCTAGTCCTGCTCTGGGGATTATCAAAAGCAATGCATCTTTTGTATTTATTCCATGCCCCCTATTTTTTCTGTTTTCCTCTATTTACAAAATCAAGAATTGCTTGAGCTATAATTTTTAATTGCTTGAGCTATAATCACTTCATGTAACATACTGAAAATGTGTCCAGAGAGGAAAAAGACAAGGCCTTTCGGCTGCCACGTGGCTTTGTTTTTATCTACTTCGTTATTGCACTTACAATTGTCTTCTGTATTGTAACAGTATTTCCTATACAAAAACTACCCAGTTTTGATTCTGATAGTGACTGAAGATTAGCAGAACAATCTGAAGGTCCTGAGAATAGAGTACATTCAAGCAAACTACAAAACACTTAAATAGGGCACTATGCCACTTGTGAAACTTATTTTGCTCAGTAAAATTTGTAAACAATGTTAAAGTAAAACATTCACAGTCCTCTAGAGAAAAAAGAAGGCATCTGTCTGTACTTCTATGAATATGTGTTTGGTTGGTTTTGACAACAGTGAGCTCTATTGCTGGGGAATAAACATTTCCAGTTCCAGAGAGGAAACCTTCACACTTCAGAAAGGCAGAAGCAAGAAGAGGCTTTTCATTCTGCTGTGAGATGCTGGGTTTTGTACTTGTTTGTTGTGTGGGCACCCAAGCTTTCATACTGATGGGGAAGTAAAATAGTTCTTTATGGAGTATTTTATAAAGGACTATCAATCATTCCAGTACGAGTCTGAAGCAGAAGGGGAGCAAAAAGGAGAGGTCATGCACAAAAAAGATTGTGTTTCAAGCCATGAAACAAATGGAGATTTGACTGTGGGAAAGCAGATTCACATTCATGCAGACCCTGAACTTGGTCTTACGGAGCAGATAAGTGCTGCTTGTGCCTGTAGTATCCTCTCTCTGAGGTCTACCACCTGTAAAATAGATCTCTAATGAAAGCAGATCACCTCATAATGCAGTCCTGGAAGGGGCTGATTCATCTAATATCTCTTGCTTACAAATGTACCGTGGGGTTACCATAGTTCAGGCAGCCTCATTAAAAGCAGTGCAAAACATGCAGAGCCTGAATGAAGATGAAATAAAAGCCCTATAGATGGCTGTTACACATAATCCATTTGTTACTATGCTTCGGGCAAACAAAGGAGCTCATGGTTTATGGAGCTGCTCTCTGCCAGCAGCAGGACAAATTCTTGTATGATTCTAGTGAATATTTTACTGACATTCAACAAAACAAAGAGCGTGCCTTCTTCCTAACACTAGTAATACATAACTGGGTGAGGAATAAAGGCATAATAGAGAGAGAGAGAGAGAGTAAAAAAGTGAGATCAGGTAATTACTAACAGCTGTACAGGGAAACTGAAGTTATTACTGATTCTGAGCACCCAGAATCCCGCACTGGAAGAGAGAAGGATTTTTGCATTATTTTACATGCACTGCATATGGTATATGTAAAGTTTAGAATATATTCCCTAACCACTAAATTCAAGTGGTTTATAATTTTGCATACCAGTAGGTGACAAAGTCTCACCAAGTTTGGTTAGATGAAAATAAGAGGATATTCTTGAAATAAAAGTTGGCCAGACACTAAAAACCACAATGGCAGGCAATGAATGAAGCAATGAATTTAACAAGTATAGGACCTGTCTAGTTACACAATCAAAACGTTTAAAATAAAATCGCTATTTCTAGTTCTACATTTGGCATATATGTGATGGAAAACTTTGTTTGCAGGCTACGTATTATCAACTTTCTCATACCCTAGGTTAAATGCTGTAGATGCAGACTTCATCCTGACCTTACTGCAGTTGCACCAGACTCTAAGGATGCCAGCCTAGGTCAGCTTACCCAGTTAGCACTGGTTAATTCGCATTTTTCACCACACCTTGCTTTCTTTTCCTGGAACTATGTCTTCAAGAGTACACTCTCATTGCTCATACATGTGAACAAAACAAAATTCCTGAAGTCAGATTTCTAAAAAGAGGCTATACACTCCTTATGCTGGCATAAGCCGAGAGGTGGGGTTTATGCCTGAACAAAGGAAATGTGTGGAGATTATTCTTCTATCTGAACATGAAATACACTACACAGAGATAAACCCTTTGCAATTTAAGGATAGGACACTGGTCTGACACCCTGCCTAGACACATATGAGGTGTTAGAAGAATTTATCACCTGAAAACAGAGCTAAGAAGAGGTGTATAAAAGACACAGTCCCAAAAGACCTATCCTGAGGTTCTGGTTAGCAGCAGTATACTAACAGTTGTCTGACTGCAGCTGAAGCAAGAGATTTTCACCTCCCCTGGTTGTGATATGACTTACCCCAGCTTAGAGGCAAAGAGGCAGGTCTCTCTCAAATAGCCTTAGCTCTCCTTTGTGGGGGAAAGCAAAGCAAAGAGACCTTGAATACAGTTAGGGGCCTTAAAAGGGAATCAGTGTATCTGCAAAGGAAATGGCAGACTATGAGGCCCTAACTGTTAATGCTCTTTGTCCCATGGAGGGAAGTGGTGGCAAAACATGGCCTGGTGTAAAGACGTGATGACAGCACTGGGGCACATATACAAATTTCTGTGGGAAAACATCCTCTTGGAGGCATTGAGAAGCACTGACATGTTTTCACATAAATCATTAGGTAAGAAGGGATCCTATTTTCCATCCAAATGGCAGTCCAGATGCCAGGGAGAGCTAAGGGCCACCCTTCTTCCATTCACAAACAACCACTTCTGCCTCCACCCAGCTGATCACACAGCAATAGCTTTTCTGCATAATTATATGAATGTAGGAAATATGGCTAGCGTATAGAAATACTTTCTGTTCTAAGGCATTTATTATTTGTGTATCTGTGGTAAATACTGACAATCAGGATACAGAGGGAGCCACATTCAGGTCTCCTAATTACCCATTTTTCTGGACTCCAAGATCCCAAAATTATTTGAGGCGCAATTTGTGTCGTAGGTGGCTAATATATTCAAGCATACAAACTCCTGTGGGCTGGATTTCTGCTGCATCTGGGAGGTCTTACGGACTAAGTAGGTGCTGTGAGTGAGTAGGAACTTTCTGACTGGTTTGATATGTCAAAGCTTAATTTCTGGCATATTCTGAAAAATGGACTCCACTGAAAACTTGATTTGAGGTGACATCATGCAAAAAGCAAGTAATGGCTGACATTTATCAAATTAAAGAGGAAATGTGATTCATTGACAGGAAAAACGCTGGGCCTTAGAGGGGTGACTTAAACATTCTGAGTAGAGAGATGGGCTGAAGGAAAGCTGGCGGCTGCCCAGCTAGCTGCTGAGAGCAGGGAGCTTGTGTTAGTGCAGTGAACAGAGGCACCTACTGAGCAACCAGCAGGTCTCCAGCACCAGTGCCCACACCTGATGGAAAACCGCCCAGATGCACACCCTCATAAGCCCACCAAACATGTTCTGTTCTCCCCTGCTGCATTGCCAGCCTGCCTCCAACCCACTCCCCAGGCAAACCCCCTGCTCCTGGTCATCATTCCCCTGTTGGGATTGAAGAGAAAAATCCTGTCTCCTGGTAATAGGAATCCCTCCATCCATCCCTCGAGTCTCACATAGTCACACATACTATAAAAAACACAGTCCCCTTCTACTGTGGCTCGCTCTGAAGGAAGTGCTTCACCCATGCAAATATTTAGCAAGAGTTTTCAGAAGAAAATTCCCAGAATCACATTGGATGGGACTGTAAGCTGAGGCAATATAAGTGATTAATAGGTCCTCTGCAGAACAAAACCTCCTCAGCTTTGTCACAAGATAGTTGCTATGGTTTTTTGACACCACTTAGCAGAAATTTGCTTTGGCTGAGGGGATTGGAGGAGAGGAACACAAAAAATACTATAGAAAAGTCCTCCATTGTACACTGGCAATCATTCTGAGCAAAATCCTGTGCCTGTCTAGAATTTCAAGCTCTGTATAAATACTTTCAATTAGATTTAAAAAAAAAATTAAAAGGAGACTGTTAAGAACATGTCTCGTTAGCTATCAGTAAAGTCTGTTAGAAATGTTGGAAGGTTTCAGCTAGGTTGATGTAAAAACAACATCAAATATTCCCCCTAATAATGAGACTAAGTTAAATGTTCTTCGCAGTGACTCAATTAAAATGCTAGGTAAAATGCATGCTTCATTGCAATCAGCTGCAACAGCATGAGAATCTTTTAGCAGGATATTTTACTAAAGTCTCAAGTTTCAACTGGTTTAGAAATGCAGATGGAAGTTTTTGTAGGTGTAAAATATTCCAATATATGGGATGAGTTCTGCCCGAAACATCCAACAAAATAGGAATGAGAAGTTGGTCAGGAAAGGGTTTTCAAAGTGTCTAAAAATGAATGCTTCCCATTTTATAAGGCATAAAAAAGCCAGAGCAGCATGCAAGAGTTTTAAGATACCATACCCATCTGGAAGAAGTTTTTCTGCATCTATTTTGAGTGACTCAACTACAGGCTTTTAACACCACCCCCACTTGGAGGAAGATTGTGCTAGACTGAATACGGGAGATTTTAGGTTCAATGCTTCTACAAAAGCCTAGAGAAATTGCCATCATTTTGCAGCCTCGGGCATTTCTAAATTGTTTTATAAACTCCAAAATCCGCAAGGTGCAGAGTTTTTGTATAAGGGTTGTCTATCTCTAGTCAACACCCATCATACCAGAAGACCTGGGAGAACAATTTCTTTGGGTTTTTATGCTTATGTCTGTCAGTATATACTTACATACCATAAATCAATGCTATACAGGCAAGCATTCAGGGTAGCTTGAAAGGGGAAGCAGGACAGCTGTGTTATCACGTCACTCTGGGCTACAGGGGGAATTATACCACTGATACAGCTACTCTATTACTGCTACCCAAGCCTGCTTGTTCAGTTCCAGGTGGGACTGTATTACGTCACACAGAAATATATTTTAGGTATTTTTGAAATATCCATCCTGAATATCAAGCAGGATTATTCATTTCTTTATTTATTCATCACTTCACTAATTTCAGTTCTCTGAAGTCACTTTTTACCAGCTGATAATCTGGCCCACACAAATCATCAAAACCCCATAGATTATATAGGACCAAAAAAGCTGCTGCAGTGTATCCGTTGGCATGCACTATGTTGGACAGGCAAGGTGTCAAACTTTATAGCATGTGGGAGAAGTTGTGGAGAATGCTGTGTCAATATCAGAGGTTTTTATATAAATGTAGCAGTTTCAGTGAAAATTTAAATTTAGAAAGTTGTTCAGTTCCAGGGTAGAAGGAGAGAGCATAGTCAACACCATGACAGATGCACAGCAAGTACTTGACAGGAAAGGTGGCAGGCTCAGGTGCAAATCCCCACTTTGCATATCTCACTGCCTAAAACCTCAAAAAAATCTTGGTTTTATTCCAGTGGGAAATGTTGAAATCTCAGGATGCTTTTCAGGAAGGGAAAACTTTTCTTTTTTTTTTTTTTGCCCAGCACCACATTTGAAACTTCTCCAGCTTAATTATTCCTGATGTTTGAATGGTTGCTTTAAAATCCCACAAAGAGTTGTAGCGTATGAGATTAGCGTGCAGTTTTCTTACCCAGTGCAAGCTGGAAGACACGATGGAGGGACATTTCATTGATTAACACATTTGACAGGTAGATTCAGATCACAGCTCAGTAGAAATGCAGATAATAGAAGGGATTTTCTAGACAGACTTTCAACATAGCTCCACCACTTGAGAGGCTGTTAATTTGGCCACATCTGTAAGCACATAGAATCACAGAATAGTTAGGGTTGGAAAGGACCTTAAGATCATCTAGTTCCAACCTCCCTGCCATGGGCAGGGACACCACACACTAAACTATGTCGCCCAAGGCTCTGTCCAATCTGGCCTTGAACACCTCCAGGGTTGGAGCATTCACAACTTCCTTGGGCAACCTATTCCAGTGCCTCACCACCCTCACTGTGAAGAACTTCTTCCTTAGATCTAACCTAAAGTTCCCCTGTTTAAGTTTAAAGCCATTACCCTTTGTCCTACCACTAGAGTCCCTAATGAAGAGTCCCTCCCCAGCATCCTTGTAGGCCCCCTTCAGATACTGGAAGGCTGCTATGAGGTCTCCACGCAGCCTTCTCTTCTCCAGGCTGAACGGCCCCAACTTTCTCAGCCTGTCTTCATAAGGGAGGTGCTCCAGCCCCCTTACCATCCTCGTGGCCCTCCTCTGGACTTGCTCCAACAGCTCCATGTCCTTTTTATGTTGAGGACACCAGAACTGGACACAATACTCCAAGTGAGGCCTCACAAGAGCAGAGTAGAGGAGCAGGATCACCTCCTTTGACCTGCTGGTCATGCTTCTTTTGATACAGCCCAGGATACGGTTGGCTTTCTGGGCTGCAAGCGCACACTGCCAGCTCACACAGTACTCTTTTCCATTCCTTCATTGAGTGCTTAGGACTGGAGTTTGGCACATTTCCACTGGTTTTGCTTTCAATATTTTTTATTCCCTTGTTATTATTTCAGTCATCAATCTACTGCATCTTCCATCCTACTTGTGACTCGTCTCCCAATAGCCACTTTTGCAGGAACTCACTTTTGCGCAGTAGCACACTGGCAACGTTCATCAATACAGTGACTTTGTCATTCCCACAACCATCAGAAACAAATTCAGCATACATATGATGGTTAACATTTTTGGTTATTTTTTCTCTGTGTTTTCTTTGGATTTCCACAGTTGTGATATTTCAAACACAGTATGAAAACAACACTCATTTTACACTAGGCTTCTTTGCAGACCAGCAAATAACAAAGCTGGTAGAACTCCTAAGGATGTTCCTCCAGCAGAACAAGCAAGCTGGGGCAAACAGATGACAAGTGAATTATCTAAAGCAGTATTTTCTCGTTGAAAGCTGTGCTGGTAAGCAGATAAAAGCTAGTCTTCAGCTTATGGAAAGTAAGGAAGGAAAGCAACTAATATTGTTTAGACAGTTACAGTCCCTTTCTTCATTGACATTGTCATCGTTCCTCTTGACTGGGCATGAGAGAAGCTTCCAAGAGTATTTATTCTCAGACCGATGTGACCGATGTGACAACTCACTTGAGATAGCTGTTTCCACAGTAGAACTTGTATGTCAGTGTTAAACCAGGTGCTTATCCTTGAAGATGCTACATGCTCATCATTTCTCCACACAGGAAATGGACCACAAGGAACTACATGTACTTAGTTACATTCACCACTTCCATTTTAGTAACAGTATGTTCACTTACTGCCCTTCTTCTCCACTCATTTCAATTTCTTCAGGTTGGCAAGTGAAAAACAACAGGAATTTTGAGCTCACATCCAGACACTATGGAGTGCCCCAATCTAACGCAATTAACATTGGCCTCTGGGTGCACCTTCACCTTAGTATGGATGGGGAGCACACCTTTGAACAGTTTACTGATCATCCCCACTTACTGTGCTTTTATTCACATTACAGAATGCTCTTGGCGAGTGCTCTTTCAGATGCAATGCAGTTGGCAGCTGCCCTTCAAGGGTACATCTAATGTCCTCCAACTGCTAATGAATGTGCAGCAGTCACATCAGCTCCTCAGCATCAACTCTCCTGTTAAAGAAGGCACTTCTATTAGGCTGCAGTACCTGTTAATGTAAACATAAGATCAGACAGTTAACTCCAGTAGAGAATTAAAGTATAGAAACTAATTGGAAGGAGACACCCGCCTGTTTAGTGATAGGTCTCGTTTCCATCACATCCCTTTTCTGCTGGCTAGCTGAGCTGGACTCCGAGGATACCTTCCACAGGCTCCAGGTCTTCCCTGGATGTGGGATGAGACCTGCACCTCCCGCAGGGTTCAGGATCCATTGTGTGACATGACCTCTAGGAGCCAGCAACCATTTAAGACCCAGAGAAAGTGTACTACATGGCAGTACTGCTACAAAGAGTAACAGTACTTCCTTCAGAAACTAGAAATTAAATCCTAGAATGTTTGAGAAATGACTCTCCTTGTTTATATGTCTCAAGTTTAATTGTAGATAAATGAAAAAGTTTTTTTCCTCCACTAGGTGGTGTAATTTGTCTTTCTGACAAATGTGGCCCTACAACTATCCCCCTTATCTTTCATTCAAGGTGGGGACACAAGATACAGTATGAAAAGTGAAATGGAAATCTGGTCTACAGGAGCCAGTAACTTTACCAGGTCATGTCTCTTGGGTATTTTCTATGATTCCTTAAAAAAAGCTGCTGTCAGGAAAGGTTAACTCACCTTTAAGACATTCCTAGTTCCATGAAGGAATAAAGTATGAGATGAAACAAAAATGCCATGATCACTCTCTATTTCCCCTTACACCCCAGTGCCATCTAAGCTGTTCATGTGATTTATCTCATTTTTTTTTAAAGTGTAACATTCCAAGAAGCTCTCTCATTGGTTTATGTCTGAGTTACAAGATAATGCGTACTCCTGCATCTTTCTTGGTCAGTTATGCTTGAACTTGCATGAGTATAGTTACATACAGGAGAAACAGAGAATACTAGCCTGCATAACAAGGTGTATCTTGGAGGATATACCCTGGCTAAATGTAATCCTGGTGGATATATCCCTCTGGCTGAAACAAAACCAAACCTCCTTGGCTGATGCCATCTAACTCTTGGCTTCAATTAAAGTTCAAATTTTAAAAAAGTATGTCTGGGTCCTATCTTGCTATTTTGACATTTGTAGGCATTTATTTGTTCATGCTCACTAAATAACATCCACTGGCACACATATTAAAAAAACCAAAAAGAAATCTAGGAAGCAAGATGCCCAAAAACCCATCAGCAGCATACCACTCCTCCTAAAAATCTTTATCTACTTAGCACGTGGTTCAATTCTCCCTCAAGTTCAGCAATAAAGAAGTCCTTAGTGGAAGAATACAACTTGATAGTTTTTATAGTATTTCCAGGATGTCTTGTAGGTATTAAGCTTACACAGAAGTCACAGAACTCACAGAAATAAACCAGTATGAGAGAAGAGGCAGTTGTGCAAAGCACAAGACTGAATACAACAAAACCCTTCTGGCAAATTGTAGGCAGCTCAGCCGATCTACCAATTGCAATTGCCCTTCAGCTATCTGCCCACAACTTTGATTACTTGCCCTTGGAGAACTGATACAGGTAACACAGGCATTCTTTACTGAACACACCCATGAGAACTGCAACCAGTGAATACAGCCAACAGAGAGGGAACCATCAGCTTTCAGCTCTGAAACTTTCCAGTACTTCCTCACAGTCACAGTCTGTATAGAACTCACATTAATTCAAGTTATTTACATACGCAGACACATTCGAGATCAGCCAGAGCACATAGCTCTAAAGTATTTAAATGCCCACCATGCATTTCCAAGCAATTTAAAATATAGGACTGCCTACTGTGAATTATTAATGGCATTTCTAAACATTAGTGCTACCGGAGGATTAGTTTCTGAATGCAAAATTAGCAAACCAGTCTTTCTTCTGTGGATGATTGATGCATGACGAATCTGAGGTATCTGCTTCTACAGTTTAAGTACTAGACTTAGAAAATTTGTCTGGAAATATTTTGCATAAGTTCCTCAACAGCTACAGTAAAGGCTTTAATCACATGAAAATAAACAGCAATTGGATTTCTCACAACCCCTTCTGCAGCTCCAATTATTCTGGAATAATACTATCTGGAGTAGGGTCTGTATGATATTCTATTAACCAAAGGTTCCAAATGTACAGCTCTTGATGTGACAGAAAAATAGGTAAAGGTCCTTCCTAGTTAGACACATGAGAGAAAATGGCCTTCTTAATGTTATCATGTGTGCACATTTAATCACAAAAGGAACAAGTGGTCTGTGCAATCGTAAATTCACACATGCAATAATCACATTAAGTATGAGACTACTTTATGAAAAAAACCTGAAAAACATGTCAAGTGCATGTTTACCTGTGCTGCAAAGATAATGTATATGCTATGTCTACCTAGTGATGTTGATCAATTTAAACCTGATTTAAAGTCTGCTGTAAAATACCATACCAGGAGACTGCTTGATAGCAGTACCAGTGTACACAGCTGTGCCATCAGAAAAAAACACTTTGTGCTGGTTAAACACACACATTCTGACAAAATACATGAAGTATTCATAGGATGGAGGTTTGGGTTCCACTGAGACACTTTCATGCTGTCATTAGAATATGCCCCTAAGCAGAGGTGGGTTTAAGGGGTTAAGAAGGAAAAGGAAAATTGGCACAGGGAGATACCTAGTATTGGCATTACATCAACAATATAAATGCACTCCAGTCTCAGCAAATGCCGGTTTTGCAGATTTCAGTTTGCAAATTGTGACGGCAGATGGTTAAAACCTGCCCCCGTACAAATCCCATGCCTGAAATGGCATTGCCTACATTTACACATCCTGAGAAAACAGACTTGGATTCCTAAAGATCTGAGTGAGTAACTTCTATTACCACATACTGGGATGGCTGTTATAGAGGGTACAGGACACTTGAAACAACAGCAAAGTCTCTCTCCACTATTATGTAGCCAATAAACTTTTATTTAGATGTGGAAGAAAAACATGTTTACCAGAAGAAAGATCTAGGGAGATTTATTGCTTTCCTGAAATTCAGAGAAGTCCCACAGGCTCTTACTGCTTGAGTGAAAGGATGAGCAGGTTCCTTAAATCATAGGCTAAAGTCAGTATCAGCATAAACTGCACAGAGACTTCAACTCCATATTGCTTCCCGATTGATACAATCTGTGTATGAGGAGTAATCCAAATACTGGATTGCACATATTTGGCAGGTCTTGCACCCCTCTTCACAGACAATGGTATTGTCATAACTCACAATGAAGTTACTGTAATACTGTTCAAACAGTGTGCTGTGTGGGACAGACAACTGCTTGGCCATTTCATACAGGCTTTCTGGCTTCAGGTCTTCAATGCCATAAGCTTTAGTCAGAATATATTCTAATTTCCAGTTCGATTCATTTTTCTTGTTAGCATCTCTGAGGTCCAAGTAAAACTGCCAAAGATCCTACAGTTAAAAAAAAAAAAAAAAACAAAACACAAGAGAGAGAGAAAGAAAAAGTAGGCATGGCTGTATTGCTTTCTTCCCTGCTTCATTAAATCTCTAGAGTGATATATTGATTAGGAAGCTGTCACTCCTCATTATTCACAACTGAATAGAAGGTCATGTCCCACCCCAAGAGCTGGGCTTACACCCAAAGCTAGTACTTGCAGTGCAGTAATGGTGGGGGGATGGAGCAAAGAAGAAAAAGGAGCTACAAAAGGCAGCAGTGGCAGTGTTAGAGGTCTTCCTGACCAAACGGTAAACCAAAATCCACTGCGCCCATGTCTGTTTTAGGAGTGGGGCAAAAGGGTGAGAACCAGAAGGTTTTATTCTGTGGGCATTGCTTGAGGCACAGAATGGAAAGAAGGAGGACAGCCCAAGGAGAACTTAACGGAAAGGGGGAGATGGAAATGCAGGAGTAAAATCTGCACTGGAAAGGAGCAGCCTGTGTTAGCATAGGTCTCCAGAGAGAAACCCCAGTCCCAGTCAAGCTGCAGGATGCACTGTCATTGAACTCAGAGAAGTTATGATTTTACTCTGAATTACAGAGAATATCCCGAGTCAATCAGAGCCAAAGCAGTTACATGGGATTCGGTTTATATCAAAAAATCACATGAGACTACAGACGCATTTTACATTTTTTCCATCTAAATTTATCTAGAAGTTCCTATAAGAAGCAACTCTGTATAGGAGAGTGTGTGATTACAGAAGACATCATATGATTAAAAGTACTTTTCTTCATCTGCTCTTCTACACCCTTTAAAAGTTTTCATAGACTGCATCCCAACACTCAGGCTATCACCAGCAAACAACACTGGCTTGTAAAGAAGCCCAGGATTTAGGTGAACCTTCCTCACTGTTGCAGAGCTCCCTGCAAATAGGATTCTGACCAGAAAATTTCTGCCTGTCTTTGATTCTATGTCATAAGAATATTCCATAGAGAACAGGAAGTACTGGGTAGTATTGCAGGCACAGAAACACTGACCAAGTTCCTTTCCTTTTCCCAGGAAGAAAAACAAAGACTAAACACCGAAGTTGTACCAACAGCCATAATAACACAAAGGTTGATATTTCAGTGTAATTTTTAATGACATTATATTTAGATGTCTTAAACTATGCTTTCAAATCTTTACTTACCAGCAAGCTATAATCAAGAACATCATATTGATAAAATCTAACACCAGGGTTATTGGACTCCATTTGCCATATACTCTTCACTGGGGTTACAGCAGGTGCCACAAACAAAGAATTTACTGGCTTTTCTGCAGGAAGAGGGAAGGTGAGGAAACAGTTCCCTTTCAATCATTTCTTTCTCAAACAAATGTTTTTGTAGAGAACCAACACAGCAAGAACCAGAGCAACTGGCTTAAGTACATCAGCATTTTCTTTCCCCTGGAATAGCTCTCTCTCTGTGAAATCCTTCTGTACTTCCACTGGATAGAACTAAATCTGTGTAAAATACCACAGTACACATTCCAGTGCGTACCAGTTCAGATTGTCTATAGTACAGGCTTCCCACCAATTCAACTATCTGTGCAAAATGGTCTTGCCTGTATATAAGATCTCTGTATTTTGCCTATTTCTACTCAAGAAATACTAAAAACTTTTAGTTGCTGTCCCCATGCTAAATTTTACATACTGTTTTATGTATTTTTTTCCTTTATATTTATGATGTTATTAGAAACACCAGGGTATCATCACCTGCATCGTGACTTCAGTCATTCAGACTAGTAGTATGTGAACAGCAACTGAAACATGAGGATGCACACCAGTTTTAATGAGACGTAATAGCAGGTAAGTATGTAGCAAGCTTCTCTGTGAACACAAAAGCAGCCCGAACTATCCCTGTATCTGACAACATCACAGCTGTGAAATCATAAGGTCAGTCTCCACATATAAGCAGAAGCTCTGGAAGCTAGGAAATTAGAAGGTTCTTCTGGAGAAGATAAAACTGAGCTCTGTGTCTCAGTACACTGATGCTGGCTACAGTATTACAGTTATCTTGAATTTTCTGGAATTCTGTTGAGAGGAAAATGGCATGAATAGAAGACAGCCTAAAACTGTATGGATAAACACAAACTGTACTCAGCCACAGCAATTAATTTTTTTAAATTTTAGACGCAAAATTATTAAAATAACTTGGAAGCAATTACTTGCACATGCAAACTGTAATGACAAGGCACCAAGATCGATCTGTTCTCAGCGAAATTTGCAGTAGAGGTGATGATTTCACGCACAAATGAGACAAAGAACAAAAATATGTAGGTATGCCTTGAATGACACTAAAAAACCCCCGAACAAATAAATAAAAAGCTCATTCTTTCATTAGGACTGAATTCCTTTTTACTGGAGATTAATTTCATGGTAATGCCATGTAAAAAGGTGAATTATTTAGAATACTGTTACCCCAGACAGCATTTTGGGCATTGTTTTTATGAGTTCTTATATAGCAGTTAGAGCCAATTAATATTTGGATATTTTCCATAAACCAAAACAATAGACCTCTCGCTGTTCTATGGCGCAGACACAAACGTTTAACCAGTTACTTTTTAGAAATTTTCTGTTAGAGATGTTAGAGTGCTCCATACAGCCATGGCCATACTTAAAACTAAGGGATTACAAAGCAGTATTTTCAGACCTGGGTGCTTTTCTTGAAGGGAAATTAGCTGATCTAAGAGATGCAACAGGCAGAGACTTTCTTTCCCCTGACTCCCACTTACCCTTATCTTAATTAACTTTGAAACAGCAGGGAACTCAGCAGAGAGGCACAGTAATGATGCAGGAAACAGAAGAACATAGAGCATGTCTAGTCGGCCTGAGAACATTCCCTCTGACACATTATACAATAGCAACTGGCTAGTGTAATTTGCCCATGTCACTGTGAGAGCGGAGAGGAAAGACTAGAAATTCTTGTCTAGGCATAAGCACTCATTAAAAAAAAAAAAAGGAAGCTTGGGGAATCTCTTCTGACTTCAACAAAAAACCAGTCTGCCTTGCAAGGTTCTCTTCAGGAAAAAAAGAATGGCAGTGTGTAAGGCTTGAATTCTTGCAGACAAATACCAATATTCCCTTATTTCTTTATTCAATTATTTATAGTAAGAACATGCAAAAAAAGCATTAATTTGCTTTTAATCAAGAAGAAAAAAATAAATAATTCAACAAGCATCATTACCTTCTTCATCCAGGAGGACCATGATACTATCTCTATGGGTATGTCCAAAAAACTGCCCCACAATTACATTACTGTATTTGCGAAAAATCTTTACCAGTCTCTCATTGTAGTACTCCCTGATAGCTGTAGTATTCCTTGCATATGGCAAGTATCCTATTGGTACATGTCCTATTATATATACCTAAGGAATTAGATATAGAAAGCACAATTAGCACCTTCATTTGAAATTCACACTTTCAGCTGTAACTTAAAAATGGTTACCACAATTTCATAATAATGCTATCTTAGAAATGGCATTCTGAAAGCTGTAAATCATAACAGTTATGTTATACAAAATACAAACAATAAAAATGTTTAAATTCATAATGAGAAAAAAAAATAGATTTTTTTTTATATACGTAATTCAGTATATTCTTGGGGAAAAAAGTTCTGATAAATCTACATGTGATTTTGGGCCAAAAGAAGATTTCATCAATTATTTCAAATGAAAAAATAAGTTACTAGGGCAAGATTTATGATGTGACACCTCAAGGGCACAGTAAGAAAAAATTGTGTTACAGTATTACAGAGCCTGCATGGTCAGGGAGTCACCAGAAACATGGAAGAACTGGTTAAAACCCCTCTATCTGAGGTTGAGACTTGGTTCCAACTGCACAAACTAACTAATATGCTGCAGGGTTTTATGAAGAAGGGAAATTTTTCCTCTCTCCTGACTGTAATATAGCACTATTAAATTTACCACACCGTAGCAAAATGTAAACATGTTTCAAATTAAACACTTTTTCTGGTCAGATGATTATCCAATCCCCACGCTAATCAACCAAACACAAGCCAATAGTTTATAACCTCACTTCAAAACCTGGCTATTACAGGACAACTTATTATAACACTCAAATCACAGCAATTGCTGCAGCCCAGCTAAGTTTTGTGGTCAACAAACTCCTTTCTAATTTCTAATACTCGTAATTCCATAAAAATATAAATGAAATATGCTTGCTTTTGTCTCAGACCAAGGCCAATGCGTTTGTCAACTGCATTGTGACAAATGAAATTTTGATTTTGCAGTTATCTTTGGCAACATTAATATTCTTTTAGAATCGTATCTGCATTTTGTCTCTGCTTCTTTTTTTTTTCCTTTTCAAAGTTTAAATAAGTAATGCTGATGGGTTCTGCTCACAGCCCCTACCTTCTCCTTCTTTTGTGAAGAGGTTTCTAGTATTCCCTCCAGCCAGGCAAACTGATCGGCTGGGTCAGTGATATTCACAGTTACACTGTTGGGGCTGTAATATAAATTTGTGTTCAGACTGATTATCCTGAGTGGTTGAGAGCTATCGCTGGATTCAAACAGCTGCGTGTAGAAACCACCTGTGAAAATAAGGCCAACACCATCTGAAAAATTAAATGCTTTAAAGCACAATTTAGGAATGGAAGTACAATACTGACAAAATATTCAGCCTTACTCTAACAAAATAGAATATAGCATGTTTATTCAAGCCATCACAACAGAACATCTTAAGAATCTGTTTTTAGCAACATTTTAGTTGCTATGAGTTGCCTTAGTGTTTACTTGACAGTTTCCAGATGCAACTATCCAACTGACACATAAGAAGTGCCCTGTAACATTTCTTCCCCATTAAGAGATGCAGGAATTGTTAAAAAGTCCACATTTCTTGGAATTCCAAAAACTTACAGGTTCTTGCAGGAAGAACTGTTTCAGTTCAGTAGCCTTGTTACTCTGAAAATCATTTAACTTCAGACTGGAGTATAATGAAAAGTAAAGAACATGTTTTTTCAACCCAAGCTCCTAAAACTCTCCATTGCATACAAAGCTTCTTCAATAGGTGCAACTTCATAGTGCATGGACTTCAGTGGAGCCATGGCAACAGAGCTATAACAATATACTTCAACTTAAGATCTGCCCCTTTGAGGTTTTTTCCTATTAGGGTTTCTACTTCCACTCTTACCCAGAGTTCCTTCTCATTCAGGACACAAAACCACAAATTGAAACTTTCGAATCACTAAGGTTTGAGTGGATTGGAACTTGGGTTGAACTTTTCAGTCCTTTGCTAAAAAGAAAAATCATAATTAGGTACAAATATTCTACTAGTTTAGTATGTTGGAAGCAAATACAATGCAATTAACAGTATCATCACCAAGGCTATGTACTAGCCTAACTAGAACAAATATGTGCCTATTCAGTATGCTCTGAAATACATGTAGTAACAAAACAGAAACAACACTTCATCCACTTCTTACAACCAAATTTAGGTCTTCTTGTGCATCATAGGCCTTTACCTAAAAAGCACTATGAGGTCTTTGGTACAAAGCAAATAATACTGTACATGTTACAAGAAGCAGTAATTATTGCATCAGAAAAGAATAAATGTACTCTGAAGATAAGCACTCCTATTCAAAAACACAAATACTTCTTCCAGGAGAAGCTATTATAGACAATCCATTGTACTGATACATCTTGTAAGACTTAGCTAAACAATTGGGACAAACTTATAGAAACATTAGTTTTCTAAGCCCTAGCTTTAAAATGCATTACTGGCATATTTTACCTTTTCTGAAGGTATTGATTGCTTCATCTGTTAGCCAAGGATTCCAAAAATCTGCTACAGCATTGTAAACTTCACTGGTAGTTACAGGAAGCTGATCCTGTGACAGAGCAGAACCTGCCTAAGTCTTAGCATTCACAGACAGACACAAAAAAACACCCAAGAACAACAACAAAAATATCACTAAATTATCCCTTAACATGTAAGTATATCCAGCCATCACCAAGAAGAATGCAAGAAAAGATAAAAATTCTAAACATCCACTATGGCTGATCAGGAACAAATGCCTGAAATTAGAATTGACTGCATGGCCTTATTAATGCATTGATCAACTAATGCCAGAAATATATCAACCCTTAGGAGCACAGCAGAGTGAAAAACCACACATTATGCAAAATTAATAAATATATACACTGAAGATTCAAAGTCTAAAAGGAAAGTCTCTTGGAGGAAAAGCTTGAATATTAGCTTCTTTTTGCAGAAGGTGAATTTTTCAAGCAACTTCAGGTTCATAGGAGTTTCCCAAAACTCCACTATGGCCCTCATAAACATTCTGATTAAATTCACAAACATTTCCATGATATCCTGTATTTCTAGTAACAAAACATTTAAAATGTATAAGTGTTGTCAATGTTTTCTCCCACTGGCTCCAATTAGGACTGTAGCACTCTTCAGTCTGAGCCAAGTGCCACAGCCTGGTAAGAGCCATGCTGTCAATTAACCCTAACAGGAAGATTCCAGCCTGTCCTTGCCTTACCTAAAATACCTGCTTGGATTCGAGGATCCAGAAGAAAAAAACAGAGGTCGAAAAATAGGCACACTATTACAGTGCATGTTTTCTTAAACATAAAATTTGACCTTTCTAAGATCTTTGAAACTAAACCTATGTTATTAGAGGCTTAGGCACTAAGTCTCTGTCTGGCAGTAGTGCAATCAGAAGTCTGTTCAGACATTTGTTGCCTGCAGTGCACTGATACCAGTTATTAAGAAAGCTTTGAGCCATACCAGTTCAGCCAGAGCTAACAGGCACTAACAGACATAGCAAAACGTGATCTCAGATAAGAGGCCATGTCACAGACTGAAGGTGGTTTGGACCCAGGCAAGCCAGTGCTCTGTGAACTTGTGGATTAGACAGCAATTTGAGAATTTGTTTTAAGCAGGGACAAGGGTGTGAAATAAGTAAGACTATGCAGAAAAACCGAGGTCACAATATACAATCTGAAAGGTACTCCAATGCTTGACTAACCTGAGTAGTATTTTTAATAGGCTTTGCAAGAAAAATCAGCCAAGACCATTAAATCGTTAAGACGGACAGGTCAGAACACAATAGAAAGCAATAAAATTCTCTGGTGCATGGTGAGCACACAGCTTTCACGCTTGCTCTGGAACAGCCTACAGTGTGTGGCTTGCTCCACATTGCTTCCAGTCAACAGGACATTTGCCAAGCATGTCCACATGAAAAACAAAATGTCATCAACAGCCAACAAAAAAACCCAGAACATCAACCTGAAATGAACCCATAGTGGGGAATTTCTGATCCCATGGTCTTTCTCAAGCAGTAACATAAAGTTCTGTGAGTTCTCCACATCGGTAAAGCCTGCCATTTCAAAGCGAAGTATCACAGAAACACTCCTGTGTGGTTTTGTGCAGAGAACTAAAACTGTTACTCCAATCAGCAACCTGTTTCAAAATACTATTCGCTACACACTTGCCCCTCCCCCCCACCTCCTCCCAGCCATCTTTTTCCTATCTTCAGATTTAATTTCACAAATGAAACTCCTTTGTTGGAAAAGTCACTACTATCTGTCTACAAGGTTACTGAAAACAGTTGTTTCTTCTATACCAAAGGAGACTGCCAAATGACAACCATTCTCTTTAAAGACTTTTTAAAATGCAAAACAAAACAAAGCACTGAGTGAGACTTCAGTTGGAGTGTTATTTACCAAAATACTTTACCAGTGTTTCTGGTGAACCAGCCTGGCCCCATCACTGCCTATGGCAGGCTGAGGCTCTACCAGAGTAAGAATGCAAGAGACCGAAGTCCCAGCTTGGTTTGTGTGCTCGCATTTCCAAGACATGTTTAGCTCTTATTTTGTCTTCCACATTTCTCTTTCCCCTCTCTGAGCACCTCCTTTACTCCTGATTTGGGAATAACTCCAGCAACGACACAAGCAATGATACAATCACCTACTACGCTGTGATACACCCTGATAGGCCTAATGAATATCACAGAAAGCTGGAATGAAAGTCCTTGGGGGTAGAAGGGGGAGTACTGAATTTCCACTAGGCATTTCAAACAAAATATTTTCATTGACCTCCTCCACATCCCTTATGATCCTCTCAGATCCAATGACAGAACCTGCTTCTGTGTCCTGTGTGCTGCCAGGTCAACCCACAATATGCTTTAAAGGACACATGAAGCAACTGTTTACTTTTGAGCTATGCCAAAAACAATATTCGCAGAACACTGAAAGTAAAAAAAGCACTGTCCTCAGCTGCAATGACCCACATATCCCAGTAAATCATCAATGCAAGTATTTCTAAGTGTCCAGTAAGGAAAGAAAAAAAAATGTATTTTTAAGAATAGTGGCAAAACTATGGGAACATCACAAAAATTCTGCCATTTGTCTGATAAAAAAACATCCAGTGATGTCAGCAGACAGATTTCCAGTATGCCTTTCAATAGGCCTTGAATCTTACCACAGGTTCACAGATCCACTAAGATCATTTCTCTTAGATTAAGTTATTGTAGACACATGCATGACTTAGCAAGAAAAAATAAGTGTGTATTAACTATGATAAGACCTGGTGGTTCTAAGCCATAAGCAGTACTTCTGCATGACCTCAGGCAATGTAGATTTTGCCTGGTATCAATGTTTGCTTGGGTAACTTAACACACACACACACACAGATGTACTTTCTGCTCTTGAATGGAACTATTTATAATTTAAATGCTAATTGAAGGACTGTAGAATAATGTTTCCAGAAGGATACACAAATTTAACTCTTATTTTTCACACCTGCTTTCTGAGAGGCTAGGAACACACTCAACAGGATAATAAACAAATTGCTAACTTGTTTTACCTGTGGCCAGTAGTCGTGATTGCCCAAGGCGGGGAAAACCTGAAGATTTGGAAAGAAATTACGAATTGTAGAAGTCATATTGCCAATGATGCTAATGACCAACTTTGTAGAGAGTTCTTTTACAGGAACATGAGGAGGGCTATCTCTGGAAAAGGAAAAGGCTTTATTAACAAAGGTTTATCAGCAACATAAGGAAAAAAAAAAAAGGAAAAAAAACCTGCAAGCACATCTACATTCTAGCATGTAACAGTACTATAAGACTCTTTAACTAAAATCATCAAATTGCCTGAAAGGCTGCCTACTAAGGCTTTAAAAAACAAACAAAGTTGACTAATGTTTATCCTATGATTCACATTTATCATTAACTAAGATTTCTTAGAAATTAAATTAATTCAACTTCATCATTTTGAGCTACTGTTCAGTTTGGGTTATGTATCTCCATCATCAGCACAACTTTCTAAGTTATTTTTCCCCTTTCAACAACACTCTGTTCAAAATTAAGTACAATAAGGCAAGTGACATAATCACTGTCTCTACATACTCGTATTTCTTAATACCCTTCCCCCAGCAAAATTAAGTGACATACCAACTTTCCAGAAAAAAAAAACCCACCTTGTAGTTCTCACTCAAAGATACTAATCTCTGTGATAAATTATCCATTGATTCATACCATAAAAAATGATGTGATGGTAGAATGCAGGATTTTGCTATGCAGAAGGGTAAATTAATGCTACCTTTTAGGAATACCTAGAAAGAAACAGGGTATGGTACTATCGAACTACTCATATGCCTCCCTTTCACACTTCTTTCTCCAGTCCCACTGCTAAGGCACACAAAGCCTCACAAAAAACACTTGTGTGTGAGAGAGAGAAAGTAGCATTATGCCCATTTTCTAATAAGGAAGATTGGCACAGAAAAGGTAAATACTCTACTCAACAGGCAACTGCACACATCCAAAATACTGCAGTAAGGGAGTATGAAACCACACTTCTTCAAAAGTACATGTAGCTTTAAGTGATAGTAATGGAGAGACAGGATCTACAACAGTTATCCTCCCCTTGTGAGACCCTGATCTAGAATTCATATGGGCACTGAACCTGAATGGTAACTTTATACACTTAAAAAATACATAAATTGTATTATTGTTTGAGTCTAGTTACCGCTTACCAAATAAATATAATTAAAGGGTGTCTTCTAAAAGTAGATACACTTTAGATTTAATGACTCTAAGACCTACAAAATCTAATACCTCCCATAACAATTCATTCCAGTCATTTAATCCCCTGACATTTCTTCTTGCTTTTTCCACTTCCCACCCTCCACACAACATTTCTAACAACTTTAATACCATCATGTGATAAATGCCCAGTGAACAGTCCAACAACACCCAGAAGTTATCGGAGAGATCAAAATCTGTTCCTGAGGCCTTATATTCTCACTCAGTCTTCCACTTATTAGCCATTCAGATAACTAAAGGGACTAATTTAAAAGTAGTGTTTGTGAGATAATACACTCGTATCTGTTGGTGCAAATATACATGTATGAATTACTGCACTATATGGTTATCCAGCTGTTAAAAACTTGAACTGCAGAATGACTTGAACACTTACCCTGTCCAAACCATGAATGAAACCTCCTGTTTTGAATCTTTCATGAATTCAAATGCTGACAAAATAAGTTGATATGGAGAATCACATAAAAAGTCTCCAAAAGGGCCTGGGTTGGATGCATTGGCTCCTTTGGAAGAAGAACAAACTTTGGTGCGATCAGGGGTAATGTGGTAAGTTGGATCTAAATGTAGATCAGATATATGCCAGAACTGCCCTGTTTTCAGAAAACAAAGATTACAGAAAATATATTATTTGTATTTGAACTACATATACATGGGGCCAAGTTTGCTCCAATTTGTCTACTGCTATTCCTCTTTCAAGTTTTGAAAGGAAGAATAAACTTAATTTGATTGGCCTGCCTGATACGTTCGGGCGAGTTCTGCATTCCTGACAAAGAGTCCTTCGCATAGTCTGCTCATAAAAACTGGAAATAGAAGCAGAAGCATAGGTTTAAGCTGTTCAGCAGAAACAGAAGTGGAGGTTGGTGGGGACAGGAAAATCAGGTCTTTTTCATTAATAGCAATCTGGAAAGTAGAGGAGGCAATAGGAGAACTTCTCCACTCCACCTGAGAAGAGAGGGAGTTGCATATTAATCATTTTTCCAGACCTTCCCTGGCTAGAAGCTACTATAAAAGATCACAGTCTAGAAAGAAAGGCAAGAAACGGCATGTGTGCAAAAATCTCAATGCTCTTCATCTCACCAGCAGCCACAGTAGCAAAGAGACTGGGCTTCTCACCAGACAGAGTGTGTCAGCCTTACTCACTACTTTCCAGGCTGACACAGTCTCAGTTCCTGCTACTTAGCACGGCACAGATAAAGGAGCTGAGAAGTCTAATATGGTGAATGGGACAAATTAAGCTTTATTAGACTACCACCCTTCAGGTTTCATGTAAAAGAAGGTAATTTCTATCAGTTTCAAAGTACTTGGGAAAGGCACACGTGTATTTGGGGGAGTGATTGTGAAACTAGGACCGATAAATTGATTTTTCCCAAGGTCACATGCTCATGCAAAGCGAGCAGCACGCGACTCGACCCCATGGAGTTTTATTTCAGGAAGCAAAGACCAGCAATGCTCTTCAAACCCTGCAGAACTGTGACTCCTACCAACAGGTGACAGAGAAACACGCCTGGACGCTGCTGTGTGTTTGGTCCGAGGCACGTGCGAGTCACAAGGAATGAAAATCCTGTGGAAACCCATCTCGGAGCCCTCGCTGGCATACACCATCACTCCACTGATCACGCCAGGCAGAGCACGTGTGTGTTTGCTGACAGCACAGGAACCAAACTTCATGTTTGCAGAGTGTGCCTCAGGACACCACGCCAAAGGCAGGGCAGGTCTCATCTTACCTGCCACCGGCCGGAGTGCCAGCCTGGCTAACTAAACGTAAACCTCATTTAACCCCCAATACCTGAATAGCTATATATTTACTTATCTGTAAGTCACGTGAAGTTGA
>NW_009941404.1:6950-10170 GCF_000696875.1 Nestor notabilis | reverse complement strand
CTGCGGGACCTGGCTGAGCGGGTGATCGACGCCTCACAGAACGAGCAGGAGCTCAACAAGCTGCTCAATGAAGCCTTGCTGGAGCGCGAGTCTGTCCAGGCGTGAGTCACCTGGGCCCGGCGCGGGTTGGCATGTCCCAGTGCCGCTGGGTGCTGATGGGTGGTTTTGCCAGCAGGCTGAAGGGGAAGAGCACCTTTCGGCTCTCCATGCGCTTCATTGACCCCGAGATGGAGACACGCTACTCAGTCGAGAAAGAGAAGCAGAGCGGAGCTGCCTTCAGCTGCTCCTGTGTTGTCCTCTTCTTCACCGCCTTAGTGGAGGTCTTCATTGACCCCTGGTATGGCAGGGAGAGAGTGGGGATGGGTGGCCCCGAACCACCGGGCTTCAAACCCATCCCCTCTTGGGCTTCTTGGCAGGGTGCTGGCCAACTACGTGACCTTTGTGGTGGGGGAGATCCTGCTGCTAATCCTCACCCTCTGCTCGTTGGCTGCCATCTTTCCCCGGGTGAGACAGGACATCATTCGTGGTGACAGGACACTGTGATGTCCCGTGATGTCCATGATGTCCCACCACCATGTCATGCCTGAGCAAAACCCCAGTACTTTCATCTCCCCGCAGGTCTTCCCCAAAAAGCTCGTGGCCTTCTCCACCTGGATCGACAGGACCCGCTGGGCACGCAACACCTGGGCCATGGCTGCCATCATCATTGTCACCATGGCAGATATTGTGGACATGGTAAGCCACTGTCCTGGGTGCCAGCAGGGCTGAACCTGCTCCAGGCTCCATCCAAGCAGCCCATAATTGTGCACAGCTGATAGTTAAAGCAATTAGCAGGGCTGCACTGTAGAGGGGTGGAATTCAGGTTGGGTGTCCTCCTCCTGCTCTGCAAAGCACCCTGTCCCTTTGGGTGCCCATGCAGCCAATGGAGAGGTGCACCCTGTTCCCATGTCCCCCTCCTCACCCTGCCCTCGTGCCCCCAGCTCAGCTGCCAGCAGGACCACAGCGGGATGGGCAACGGGACAGCAGGGCCACCCGAGCCAGGTGGCTGCGGGGAGCAACCCAAGTACTACAGCTACATTGCCCTGCTGGCCTTGGTGGCTACCATCATGCTGGTGCAGGTCAGCCACATGGTCAAACTGACCCTCATGGTATTGATCACTGGGGCCACCGGTGCTGTCAACATCTATGCCTGGGAGCACATCTTTGACCAGTACGACCGCCGCCGTGGCCAGCAAAGCACGTAAGGGGTGGCAGGGGGGTGGGCACAGGCTGGGGGGCAAAGCCATCACCACAGCCCATCCATGCTGTGTCACCTCTGCTGCAGGTCCTTGCTGGTGCCCTCCAAGTACTCCATGACAGTGATGATCTTCATCGTGATGCTCAGCTTCTACTACTTCTCTCGCCACGTGAGTGACTTGTTCCCCTCCCTTCTGTGTCTTCAGCCTCAGCCCCTGCCCGTATTTCTTGTAAGCTCCAAGGCAGCATCTCCAGCTCTTCTCTAAGGAAGCCCACCTAAGGGCTCTCCAGGACCACATCAGTGCAGAGAACACTTCCATCTCACCCCTATGGTTAGGGGTATGTAAAAACATGGTGGCCCTAAGGCCCATGCCTGCCCCACAAGGGTTCTATTTGCACCTTGGAGCAGGTCTCATCTCCCTGATTAGGGCTTCACCTTGTCCCAGAGCCTTCTTCCAGGCCCAGACCAGCCCCATAGCACCCTGGATGCTCACAGCACTGGAGGGAACCCATTGGTGTGTAGGAAGTGGGGGTGCAGCCATATTCCCCCTCCCACAGGTGGAGAAGCTGGCCAGGACCCTCTTCCTCTGGAAGATTGATGTCCATGACCAGAAGGAGCGGGTCTATGAGATGCGTCGCTGGAATGAGGCCCTTGTCACCAACATGCTGCCCGAGCACGTGGCCCGGCACTTCTTGGGCTCCAAGAAACGAGATGAGGTAAGGGGCACCCAGAAGAGGGTTTTTGTTCCCATTTTGGGTGCAGATGGGATGGGCTTTCAGCTCCAGAGGCTTTGCCATAGGCTCTGGCTGAGCATCTTTGGTTGGCTGAAGATGATGTCTTGGCTGTGAGGTTGCAGAGCACCCTCATTTTTTTACATGTCCCAAAGGAAGGTAGTTTCATGGGAGGGTTTAGGTTTGCTGGAGGTGCTGATGTCATGTGTGGGCACTTTTTTGGTTGCCCAAAGAAGTTGTGGATGCTCCACCCCTGGCAGTGTTCAAGGCCAGGTTGGATGGGGCTTTGGGTGACATGGTCTAGTGTGAGGCGTCCCTGCTCATGACAGGGAGTTGGAACTAGACAAGCTTTCAGGTCCTTTTCAGTCCAAACCATTCTATGATTCTATGTCTGTGGCTTACAACCACTGTTCCATCCCGTCCCCAGGAGCTGTACAGTCAGTCTTACGACGAGATTGGTGTCATGTTTGCCTCTCTCCCGAACTTTGCCGACTTCTACACAGAGGAGAGCATCAACAACGGAGGCATTGAGTGCCTGCGGTTCCTCAATGAGATCATCTCTGACTTCGACGCAGTGAGTTGGGACGGAGACGGCCATGGGGATGGTGTGGGGCTTGGTTAGACCTTCCCTTCCCGCCCCATCTAGGGGCAGAAGGACCTGCCCTGGTCCTGGCATGTCTGAGGGTCTTGTCTCCATGACTCAGCTACTGGATGAACCCCAATTCCGGTGCATCACCAAAATCAAAACAATCGGCAGCACCTACATGGCCGCTTCTGGAGTGACCCCTGATGCCAACGCCAATGGCTACAGCACCAAGGTGAGGGGTCCCCATGGGGATGGAGGACAGTGGGCAAGAGGTGAACAGGCCTGATCTGTGCTGTCCTTGCAGAAGGAGACCCTCTCGGATAAGGAACGCTGGCAGCACTTGGCTGACTTGGCTGACTTTGCCTTAGCCATGAAGGTGACGCTGATGAACATCAACTACCAGTCCTTCAACAACTTCATGCTCCGTATAGGCAAGTCCAGGAGCGTGGGGCAGGGTCTGCCTCAGCCTCCCCTGTCTGTCTTTCCTTTTTTTGCTTCGCGCGCGCAGGGGGGGGGTGGGGGGAAAAAGCCGTAGTTCAGCAGCTGTAGGCTGGGGGGGAACCTCATTGTCCCCACCCCTTCCCTGGGACAGACTCTCCTTCCGACTGGGATGTCCCATCTGTGTCACCAGGCACAGAGGTGACCTGTGCTCCCCATCTTGTGCAG
>NW_009941404.1:1614-6898 GCF_000696875.1 Nestor notabilis | reverse complement strand
AAAGCCACACTATGACATCTGGGGCAACACAGTGAACGTGGCCAGCAGGATGGAGTCCACCGGCGTGATGGGGAACATACAGGTGGGGTGATGAGGAGGGGACAAATTGGCAACCCATGGAGGGGTGCAGCCCTTAAAACACCCCAGGCTGTGGGTGGGAGAGGGAAAAGTGCTACTGGGAGCACACAGGAGGGCTGGGGCTGGCTCCTCTGAGCTGGGCACAGGGCAAGGTGATGCTCAAAGGGCATCCCAGGACAATGGGGTAGGAGCTAGGCTGGTGGGTAGACCTCACAGGGCAAGGTGACGCTCAAAGGGCATCCCAGGACAATGGGGTAGGAGCTAGGCTGGTGGGTAGACCTGTTGTCCAAGCAGCATATGGGGGTCCCTGCTCCCCATGCCATGTGCCGTGCAAGGACTTCCCAGCTGCCCAACATGTCCCTGCAGGTGGTGGAGGAGACCCACCTCATCCTGAAGGAGTACGGTTTCCGCTTTGTGCGCCGGGGAGCCATCTATGTCAAGGGCAAAGGAGAGCTGCTCACCTTCTTCCTCAAGGGCCGGGAGAAGCAGGGCTCATTCCAGGAGAGGAAAAACAACATCATGGGTCTTCGTCTTGTAGAACTTCACTCAAACTTAGCTTCAAAGAAATCAATTAAGACATGTTACGTATGCAAAGCTCATCCTCATGTATGCAGTTACAGGATCAGAGCATAGAGAACACACTAAACTCCAGCCTGTACACTCAACAAAGAGGGCTGGATAGGGCGTTCTGTCTGACCTTACTGGCTGGCCGGCCCCCCCCCCCCCCCCCCCCCCCAGCCACTGCCTCCCAGCGTCGAGCAGGGCGGCTCAAGGAGGGACCCAGGGACGTCCACCCCACTGCAGTCCAGATCTGAAACCAAACTTGAGAAACCAACCCCTTGGTACAAGCCTTTCCAAGCCCCTGCTGGAGGTTTCTGGTGGGAGGTTTGCTCCATTGAGCCTGCAGCTGAGCAGGAGGGAGACACAGGCTCCTCCCGCCACTCATGCCCTTTCCAGCCACTCATGCTCACGTGCAAGCACACACCAGCTCGCAGCCCCCTGTGGGCATGGGGCCGGGGACACATAGCTGCACCACCAGCCATGCAAGGGGACAGTACGACATTAAAGTAGCACCACGGGCCCTGGTTGCCACGTGCTCGGCACGAGGAGATCCAAACTCAGGGCTGGATGGGAAGACACCACATCTCTTCTGTGTGCCGGGTGAAACCGAGAGCATTCGGGACTTGCTGTTAGTTTGTACGAAGTTCATCCTCGTCACAAACCACCGCAGTCAGGAGATGGAGATGGGGAGCACAGTGCTGCCTTTGACTTGGGGAAGAAGAAAAAGGAACCAATATTGTGTATTTCAGATATATAAATATATATAAGAGTACAGATTGACATTTATATTTTTAACTGTGCCTGTTCCCTCCCTGCAGTGGGGCTTGCGCTTGTCTGGACACTGCCCCGTGGATGCTGCAGTCACTTCGCTCTTGCTTGATGGAAAAGAGGACAAAGGACCAGCCAAGGAGGGTACCAGTGTGTTAAACCCGGTGCTGCCAGGACTGGGGGGAGAAGGGAGGCACACACAGATTGTAATTACGCCGCTAATTTCTTGAATAGAAGCAGTTGAATTTCAAAGCCTGATTTTGCGCCTGCTCTGTTGTGGGGGTTTGGATATGGTGGGAAGGGCTTGGTTGCCTTTCCAAGGGGAAGTTGTCTTTGGAGGGATCCTCAAAACGGAGGCTGAGCACCTCCCACCAGTGGCATTCACTCCTCTGCCTCCCTGGGGCTCCACTGGCTCTGGCAGCAGAGTACCTCAACACTGGGAATGGCGATAAGAATGATACAGGAGTTTAATCCCCACCCTGTCAGGCAGAAGGAAAGCCACATCCACAGCCTTGCACTCGCAGGGCCTGGGCTGCAGGTCTGCAGGTGCAAAGCAGCACCCACAGGGATCCGTAATGATGCTGGAGAGGGGAAGTCACCCACACCACCCAGTGCATCCCTCCAAGGGTGCTCATAGCCCTCAATACAAGCTGAGAGGCACGGTGGGTCTTACAGCCTGGACCTGCCTCCCTCTGTCCCACTCACACAGGGTGTTATGCCCAAGACAGGTTAAGCCTGGCTTTGCCACAGTGGCCTCGGTGACAAGCTGTGACACTTCACCCCAGCAGCTTAAGGGTCTGGTTCCCACTGATTTGTCCCTAAAGCACAGCCCAGCCTTTCCTCAACAGGAAGGTGCACAAGATTAAAGCAGCATCGTCTGTGAACTTGCAGCTGCCCTTCAGGTGCAGTCATAAAAAATGAGAGATGGGAGAAAATACAGTCATTTAAATCCCATTTTATTCTACTAAGCCACATTATAAAGCTAAAGGAAATCAACAGACAATTTTTTCTAAACATGACAATTTTGGTAACACAGAACTTTTATTAACAAGACATTAAAGCACTGCTACAAGACAAGTTTTAAGGATCTGATGCAGACTTGAAGCATGACAGGGCACCAGTAAAGCTGCCTCATGCCTGACAGGCAGGAAATAGCAGCTGTAATGGCACTGCTGGTATGACGTTTTCTGGTAAATTCAGTGTTCAGGCTCAGGGGTTGGGGGTTAACACAGCCCTGGTGAGGGCAGGGATTGCTGCTAGAAACAACTAAACCTCACCTCTGTCCCTCACCCCTTTCAGCTTCTAAAACAAAGTCCTTTCCTGCCTGTAGTAATCAGGACACCAATTATGCTGCTTGGTCCCCTCTTTTTGGGATGTGCTGGATAACCCACAGGGCATTGCCCCCAACATACCGAGATCATGAAGGTTTAATATAATGTCTAATCCCAGCTGTGAGACCTCTCCTGCACCCGTGGAGTTCTGTGGCACCAATCTCAGAGGTCAGCACTCAGACATGCGAGCAGCACGGTGCTGTGGGAAGATTACCTGCAACAAGAGAGCCTGAAAGCCTCAAGGCAACATTGCTCAAGATTCACACAGGACCGCTCGCTCCTCGGGGGTACCCAGCAGTGGTGCAGCAGTCCATGGACAACGTTTGTGTTTTGAGATGAGCTCTGGCATGCAGGGCAGCTGGGAGACCAGGGTGGCTTATGGTGTTCCACCCAGGGTTTCTCCTGCGCTGCTAAAAGAGCGGAAGGCTTTGTGCAGGGGCATGCGGCGGAACAGGTCTGAGTGAGCTGTGGCCGTCTCTGTTAGAGATGAGGGAGCATCCGCTGGCAGGGAGAAGGGTGGATCAGTGGGGAAAGGAACACCATATTGCTGACAGAAAACTATTTGCTTCTCATTCTTCCCCTGTCCCGAGGGAGTCTCTCGCTCTCCCATGCCTTACAGTTTTTCTTCTCATAACCCTTCACCCTCTTTCCAGATCCTCTATGTCCTGCAGCTCCCCCATGGGATTTGATGGCTGCAGAAAGCAAGTGCCATAAGAAATACCCACTGCCAAAGGGTGAGGACAGCAATATGGGAGTCTCAGTCACCTCACTGCTCTCTTATCTCAGAAGATGCCCATTGGATCAAGTCCACAGGAGGCCACAAGGATGCTCCAAGGCCTGAAGCACATCTGCTACAGAGACAGGCTGAGGGAGCTGGGTTTGTCATAGAATGGTCCAAACCATTCTATGATTAAGACTGACAGCTTCCGAGTTTCTGGCTAGATTTGCTCACCAGACTCTCCCACATACACAGAGCACACTAGCACAGGCTAGTCTCTGTCCATTGGACTTGTGGAAACAGTGTCCTGATCCAGCTGGGACTGTACCAGACTCCGCATTTTGAGTAACTAAAAACTGGGAACGAGCAGCCTATCTGTCTGAAATGATCCAGGCTTGCTCTCAAACCTTTCCTTTCCCATCCCCATCATATTTCCCTCCCTCCAGCCATCCCATCTTGCCAGTGTTGCAAGAGATCTGTGCTAGGGATGAATTACAACTGCTACAAAACCCAACACTAACTACACACAATTCCTTCCGTAATCTTTTCTCCCTCAGAAATATGACAGCTTGCTCCCTTTCGTCCTTAAACTCAGCCAGAAAGAACCCCCACCCATCTGCAGAAACACAGTAGGTTCTGCCCACCCCATCTCCCCCAGACAGACCCCTGCAGTGTCCACTTACATTTGCAGGAAACAATTACTTCAGTGGGGAGGCTGCAACAGGGATCACCGTAAAGCAGCCTCACGTTGAATGGAAAAGTCTTGCTTTTACTTGACATGTTGTAATTAAAGACCAGCAAGTTACACAAGGAGTTTCTCTGCAACGTTCCTTTTATCTGGTCTGAAAAGTGTTCCTGAAGGGACAAAAACAACTTCTGAAATGTGAAGCTAGGAAGGGAGTCCACCAGCACAGGGCTGGAGCTTGCCAGGCACAGCACTCCAAGCACGAGCCTGGCATGCCTTTGAGCAGTCCTTGCATGGGAAAGACTTAAATAAACCAGTGTTCGTAAGAGTTTAATAAGCCCTTAAGCAATGTCCTCCAGCAGCTTTTTACAAGATCACACCCATTTCAGCTTAGGGGCCTCTGGAGTTTGGCAGCAAATGTTAACCAACCCACCAGACAACACTCAAGTATGTGACAATGGATGGAACTGAGTTTGCAACCATGGGGTAACTTGTGAAGTTCTGAAAACCAGAACTGTGAGTGTTCCACATAAAGAACTTCCCCCCGGGCCCAGCACTTCAGACTCGTAACACTTGGTATACCACAGGGAAAAGGATGGGTGAAGAACATGGCTGCAGCCACTGGTACCTGTAATTGGTCTGCTTGGTACCTCCTCCCAACATAAGCATTCAGGTGGTCGGACAGGACAGACAAGAAGCGCCTGATGTCAGTCTGCAAGTACTGCTTGGCAATCTGCTTCAGCGGGATGAAGGTGGGGACAGAGTGGCGGTAAATCCGCACTTCTGACTTGGTGAGCAGGTCCAGGTAGTAAGAATCTAAGTAGGTGCCCTCATAAGCCGTGCTGATGCAGAAGCACACTCCCTGCCTGGTCAGCTTCCCACCGATCCCTTGGGTCCAGAGAGAGAGAGCAGTTTACTCAGCAGTGCTTTAACTCGCTGCCACAGGACAGCTTTGTTGGAGCAACACAGGCTGCACGAGGTGCTGTGTCCTCTTCCTAGGCTAGCTCAGGGAGCTCCCTAGGAGGACTTGCAAGAGTTTAGACATAAAACACATAACCGAGTTATGCCTGCCAATTCCAAACACAGTCCTGTCTCCAACATGATAGGGAGAGCAGGGTGTGCTGGGTAAGGAAGGCAGTACTT
>NW_009941404.1:0-1583 GCF_000696875.1 Nestor notabilis | reverse complement strand
GGAATGCTCATGGTGGGGCTCAGCCCACCTGCATTAGGCAGGACTCACACCCTTGCACTGTCCAGAACAAAGGTGACTCTTTTTGGAAACCAACATTTTTTAAAAGCCCATGAGCAGATGAAAAGAGGCTGCTGATCTCACAGGCTTGCTTGGAAGACCCAGAGTACTAGATACTTAAACTGCCTAATTCCCTAAGATTTCATTCCTAAGGTAGTTACACATTTTCCAGGATCCAGGTCTTAGTCTAAATGATGTGGTTCAGTAAATAACAGTTCATGGAACATCCCAGAGGCCTCCTGTGAAAGGCAGGGAACTACAAAGCTACTGCACTTCCAGCTGTTTCAGACTCTGAAGGCTTCAAGCACAAAAGCAGCAATGTTCACAGGGCAGTTACACTTCACATCACACTCCGCTTCCAAAATTTAGCACCCCAGAAATGCAGCCATTGGCAGAACACACTCAAATCTCGATGTTACCTGTGAGGTAAAAGACCTGCAGCATGGCCTGAAGGCTTTTTATCTTCCACTGTAAAACAGCTTGAGGATTGAGCTGTGCTGGATTTGACGTGGCTCCTTCTTTCTCAAGTTGCTACAAAAGCCAGAAGAGAAGAGAGGTCAGAAATCACTGACACAACTATGTCACCTGCAGGGAACAGGATACAGAGAAATAATAACCTAGCTCTGAGAAAAGTAAGACAGCGTTTCAAGCAGAAGAGGGGAGAAATGAAGCAGAAGAGGGGGGAAGAACTCAAGAAAAGAGTTCAGAAACAGCCCCACAACTGTCAAGAAGTCGAGACAACAGTTTTGGACTACATGGCATTGAAAAATAGGGGACACCAGCACTGTGTGTCACTGAACAAGGGAAAATAAAAAAATTATATGACTCATATATATGAGTATCCTCAGTAAATAAATCCACCCTCTGAGAGCAGGAACAAACCAGAGCCCTCTGCCAGATCTCTGCAGTGAGCCCCTTCTCACCCTCTTTTCCTGCAGATCCACTTTAGCCTGTAGCTCATCCCTCTGGAGTCTCAGCTCCTCCACTCTCGCTTTCAGCCTGGCCAGCTTCTCTTCTTGCAGCAACTTTTCCTCTTGCTTCACAGCTGCCTCATGAGCCTGCAGCTCCAGCATCTCCAGGTAAGCAAACACTGCCGTGAGGAAAAACATGGCACACTCAAAATTCCAGTCTGGGATTAATAGTGGTCTGCACTGCAGAACCCAAAATGAAGTAGGTCCAGGGCAGATGCATAAAGAAAGCACTTCCAATAACTTTTCAGAGAGTGAGACAGCAGGCAAACATCTAGTGAAGAAGCCTTGGGGAATTTGGGACCCCAAAGAGTTTTGGTTGATGGCTTGATGTCCAAGTGAAAGCAAGTGGCATCTCTCAGGCTTGGTGTTGGGACTGAGCTGTGTGGTGGGGCTGACACGCTGGAGGGAAGGGATGCCATCCAGAGGGACCTGGACAGGCTGGAGAGGTGGGACAGTATGAACCTGGTGAAGTTCACAAGGCCAAGGGCAAGGTCCTGCACCTGGGTCAGGGCAATCCCAACCATAAATACAGGCTGGGGGAGACTGGATTGAGAG
>NW_009941403.1:0-39841 GCF_000696875.1 Nestor notabilis | reverse complement strand
AGTTACCTGCTGGGCTTAAACCATGACACAGAACCCTGGAAAATCAGGCATCAGTTTGAGGAGCAGAATTCAGTGCTAAATGAATCACAGATCCTTTATATGTGACTGTCAAGGGTTTGACTCCTAGGTCAGGTAACACAGGAAATATCATGCTGAGTAGAAACATGATTTGGTCAGTCCCAGTATGAAATTCTTGTGGGTGTTTCTTTGGCACCTTCTTAATGAAGTTCTAGACATTTGCCGCTCTAGAATTTACTACCTAAAACTCTCCCTTCTCCCCTGGGCTTCAGTATAGTGGTCTGGTTTCTGCCATTCATCCAAAAAAAGTAATATCCTTTTTCCATATTCTCCTTATCTTGGGGTCCTATAGGCCCCAGATCCTGAAGAAAAACTTTGTCTTCAAGGCTAAAACTTCTCCTGTATTCCTGCACCAACCCTCAACCATGAATGTAAAATTCATAGAATAGAATGGGAGAAGCAATGAGAAATCTTTAGCATGTTTATTGTGGTTAAGGCTGGGAATTCTAATACTTGTGAATGTTGTCTTACATATTTGAAGACATGCAAATGCATTAAACCACTCTCTTGTATGGCTTTTTTTATTATCTTTTTTTTTTTATAAGAGAACCACAGAACCACATTTGAAAAATAATCCCTTCAGCAAGTTTGATAGTTTTTGGCCAGCTTCAAGTAATAGCTAGTTCCTTTATCTCTAATTATTATTCAGTGATTGCTTACAGTAACGTCTCAAACAACATTCTTTTCTGATGATTTTTTTCTTGTTTCTGCAGATCACCTTTGGACCAATCTTCCTTGGAAATGTTCCTGTTCATGAAGAGGTTCATCAATGTGCTGGGCAGATACATGGCTATAAAGGATGTATTAGGGATTTTCAAGTTAACAACAAAGAGTTATTCATCATAGATGAGGCTCTTGGAGGGAGGAACATTGAGAACTGCAATGTTCCAATATGTGATTATCATCCATGTCACAATGGTGGGACCTGCACAAGGTGAGAGTCACCCATTTAAACATTTTATCATCTATTTACACTCTGTGACTGGTAGATTCATCCTTCATGAATAATTACTATAATATTCTGTGTAATGAAGAAATAGAAAATATGCCTAACCAGAGGTATTCTATACCTTGCTTGCTTACATGAAAAAGAGATATAAAATGTAATTACATTGCCAACACAGCATACATATTGGGTTGCTGCCAGAATTACTTTGCAATCAACTAGATCAGTTCCTCTACAAGGCTTGGTGACTAAATCAGACTGTTTGTATAGACATTTTGGGCAGAAACAGGTAAGACCTATCCTTCTGTCTAACAACTCTGTATCTTACTAGGCCTTGTACCCTCACACATCTGCATGGTGTACTCCTGGGTACACAGCATAGGCCTTCAGCATCATGCTATGAAAACACTAACAGATAAGACCACCTTCAGGATGTGTGAAGAATCATTGTCAAAGAACCTTTGAAAGTTAAAGTGCATCATGCTGAAAGAGGAAATGGGGTCCAAAAGGGACATGAGGATGATAGTTCAGTTGAATGATGGTTCAGCTGGAGCACAGCAACTTGATCACTGCCTAAGGCAGTTAGCATTTAGGAACCATGTTTCTGTTTAAATCTGATAGTATTTGCGAAGTAGCTGCCATGTCTATTTTAAAAATTGTACTTCAAGGCAAATGCTGAACAGAACATAGTCTAAAGTCCTTTCAAAGCTTTGGACCACTGTGTGTTTCTTACATCAAGGACACCTGGAATCAAAGTTCTAAGGTGCATCTTTGCCTCTCTTGATTGATGCGACCACACAAAGAACACCGAACAGGTTTTTGATCTCTAAGTCTTTTTTGACTACGGATGAAAGCAAGGCAACTTTATAAGAACAAGCACAATGTCTACCAGATTGGTGAAACTGAGTGTGTACTTGGGAGTAATGAGGCCATTTTTCCTCTTTTATTCCTTGATATATCTCTGGAATTCTAGTGATTTTCCTGTCATCTACCATTATGGAATACTGTTTCATTTAAAGCTTGGGTCCTGAATAATTCACGACTATTGAATTTGTTTCCTGCTTTTCTGCTTTCCAACTGCTGGCCTCAGCGGTTTTCAGAAATGCTTTTGTTCTGAAATGGGTAACTGCTCTTCTGTCCAGAGGAGACATGGAAGACTGTGCATATGCAAAACGTATCATAAGCAGCTCTATGGAAACATGATTTTCATGATTTTCTACAGCTGCCAACTGATTCTCAGGGATCACCTCCTCCAAGCCCAAGAATGATCCATTCCAATGAGTAGGAAATCAAGTGCCAGGAAGCCTGCATGGATGAATATGATACTCCTGGCAAAACTTAAACATTAAAAGGAAGCATATAAGAGATAAAAACATGGCTGGGTGACCTGGGAGGAATATAGAGAAAATATCCAAATACATAGATATGGGGAAAGCCAAAGTCCATCTGAATATTAAGCTGGCAGGAGACATGCAGAGAAAACCCAAGTGCTTCTACAAGTACATCAGAAGCAAAAGGAAGACTTGGGAAAATGTGGGATTGATGCTGAAAGGGTCAGGTGTTCTGGTGACAAATGATGCAGAAAAAACTGAGAAACTCAGTGCTTTCTTTGCCTCAGTCTTTGTTGATAAGACTGACCTTTAGGAATCCTATTCCTCTCAGGCATGTAGGAGAATGTCTGGAGCAAGGAAGATTTAGACTTCATGGAAGAGGATCAGATTAGGGAACATTTAAACCAACTAGACATGTATGAGTCCTTGGGATCTAACAGGAGTTACACGAGTGCTGAGGGAGCTATCTGATGTCATAGCAAGGTTGATCCTGATAATCTCTGAAAGATCAAGGTGACTGGGAGAGGTTCCTGAGGACTAGAAGACTACCTTGAAGAAGGGCAAGAAGGAGGATCTGACAAACTACAGAATGGTTAGCCTCACTCTAATCTGTTGGAAGCTGATGAAGCAAATTGTCCTGGAAACTGTTTCCAGTCACATGAAGGACAAGGAAGTGGCTGGGGGGGGTCACAATGGATTTGTGAAGGGGAAATAGTGCTTCACCAACTTAATAGCCTTCCACAATGAGATGACTGCCTTGACCGATGAGGGGAGAGCACTGGATATTACTTACTGAACTTTAGTAAGGCTTCAGCACTGCCTCCCGTGAAATCGTTGGTGACAAAATGATTAAGTACTGGCTAGATAAGTGCACAGTGAGGTGAACTGAAAAGTGACTGAAGGTCAGGCTCAAAAAGCACAAAGGATAAGCAACATAAATTCCAGCTGGAGGCTGATTTGACTGGCTAGAAAGCAGCTTTGAAGAAAAAGACTTACTAGTTCTGGTGCATGACTAGTTGACCATGAGTCAGCGACCCTAGTAACAAAGCAAGCCAATAGCATCCTGCATTAGTGGGTCAAGGGAGGTCTCTTCTCACCTGGTTTGCTGGTTTTAATATGTACATGCACACATTCTTCAGTCAGTTCACAAGCTGTTCATATTCAGTAAGCTTCATGTTGCTAGGAAGATCTAGGTGCCATGTCTTGCATCCGATTTCTGCAGCTCTGAGTTCATACTGTTTACTTGGCAGAATAGCGTCTTCTTTATCAGAGGCTGATTATTCCTGTTAGGTGTCAAGGCTGTCAACAAAAACTATCACAACAGATTACCTCTCAGGATCTGGAGGTCTCCCTTGTATAGGTTATTAGGTAGTGGTCTTCAGAGGAGCAATTCCTGCATCCCAAAGTCCTGAACCTTCAGTTTGTCTAGTGTGTGCAACAGTCCCTTTCCTGGAGAGTTAAACATATATGTGAGAAAATACTGCTCCATCACTGTATGCCATGTAATCAACCACATCACTTCTGCTTTGTTAAGTGTGACAAATCTAAAAGATTCACTTCTTGATAAGTTACCTATCTCACTGCACCAATTTCTTGGCAGAGGATGTAAACAAGGAGTCAAGCTGGGATGTAAATTTGCCTGTGCTAGCAGCCATTTTTCAGGAGTGCTGGCAGGCATTTTACACAGACTCTGCCAGACAGAATGCCAGAGTCAGAAACCCCTTTGGGCAATGCTTCAGTTTGCTGTATACTGATTCCATTTTCCACAGGCTTGAGCAGATAAGAATGACTTACATACCGCCTGATCAGCCTTAGCTGGTCTGGCACCAGAACCTCTGAATACTCGCAAAATTTGTTCGTCAATCTGCTGTCTTATGATCTAAGTCCAGTGCTTCATGGGCAAAGCATCTCCTGAATGATGAGAGATTATGTGCTATATACTCTTCCTGTACTTCTTTCCAGGCAGGGCCTGCAAACATCAGCAATCTATTTAGTAAATGTGCATACTGTAACAACCTCTAGTCAGTAAATGGACCAATTTTGAGTGTGTTGGTCTTGTTCTTCAGTGCTTTGGTTGCAAACATCATTTGGTACCTCTTTAGCTCAAAGATACAAGTTTATCCCCATACTTTGTTGTTTTATCCTAGCAATTATTTGATTAATTACTTGGTCATCAACCTGTCACATCAACTTGATTCACACAATGGCATGTGTGGAGCAGAAGAATTGAAAAACCAGAGTGTAGTGTATAGTTTATGAGGAAAAATTTCCAAGCTTTAGTCCCAGTGTTCAAGTGGTGCATGTGGACTGTACAACTGTGTTATCTTCAGGCAATGAGTTTATATTCATGAGCCTGTGGCGAATGAAAGCTATAAATAATCTATAGTGTTAAAAAATATTACCATCCACACGATTAGTTGTCCATTTGTGTATTTATTACTGTAAAACAACTTAGTTGTATTTTTAAATTAAATTCAGGCAAAACAACGCTTTGACAATTTATATAAAGGTATTATTGACTTGTTTAAAATTTTGCCAGTTCTTTCAATTACAATGTTTAGTGGCATGAAAAAAAGATTTTTCAGTGTGTGTTATTCTTCAGGTGCTTGGCAACTAATTAAAGCTTTTGCTTCTGAAAAGGCACGAATACCTCAGCCGTGTTTTATAATGAACACTGGAGCTTGTCAACACATACCACTGGGCATAGACAGGTGTGTTTCATAAGTAACATTTTTTATGGTCATTCTTAAAAGAAAGTTACTTGCTTTTCCTCATCGAGTACAAAAATACTATTGTAGTGTTCATCTTATTAATCACAATAATTACGCAGAAGGAATTTATCTGATGGGGAAAAACGTTTTCTTTGTATTTTTGGTAGTGAGAGACAGGGATTAGTGTGTGCCTAGTTTCCAGATACAGAATTTCAGGATACAGCAGAGGGCAGCAGCTCCTCTTGGTCTGGCCATTGGCTGCATCAGATGCTCCCCAGGGGCCGGATAGGGCAGGGCCTGGCAGCCAGCGTCCATCCCTGTGCCCCTGACAGGAGCAAGGCAGCTCGAGGGCTCTGGCGCAGCCCCAGCCTTGGGCATCAGGTACATCCCTGGGCATAATAACGGGGGTGGGCTGAGGCGAGGCTGGGACACCAGTGAGGGATCAGGATGAAGCCTAGTGAGGGAAACTAGGATCAGACACAGTCCTGAGGTGGCTGGGCAGAGCCATGGTGATAGGGATGGGCTGCACAATCACCATTTTCCTGTGATCCTACTGAGTGTATCGTATATTGTGGAAATGGAAATCTTTAGTTATCTTCATTCTTTTTAAGCTAAGATACATTCTGCTTTTGCTAAAAAAAAAAAAAAAAAAAAGTGTTACATAGGTTCCATTTACATTTTGACTAAAATATCTGTGTATAGTTGTCACAGTTTAACCTCAGCTGGCAACTAAGCACCAGACAGCTGCTTGCTGCCCCTCCTCCAGTTGGGATGGGGAGAGAATTGGAAGAGTAAAAGTGAGAAAACTGGTGGGTTCAGTTAGAGACAGTTTAGTAGGTGAAGCAGAAGCCACACACACAAGCAAAGCAGAACAAGTAGTGCATTCAAGACTTCCCATTGGCAGGCAGGTGTTCAGCCATCTCCAGGAAAGTAGGGGCTCCACAATGGGTAACAGTTACTTGTGAAGACAAACGCCATCACACCAAAAGTCCCCCCCCCCCTTTCTTCTTGACATGACATCAAATTGTATGGGATGACCCTGTGGTCAGTTGGGGTCAGCTGTCCTGGCTGTGCCCCCTCCTAACTCCTTGTGTACTCCCAGCCTACTCGCTGGTGGTCTGAGAAGCAGAAAAGGCCTTGACTCTGTGCCAGTGCTGACCAGCAATAACTAAAACATCTCTGTGTTAACACTGTTTCCAGCCCAAATCTAAAACATAGCCCCATACTAGCTATTGTGAAGAAAATTAACTCTTCCCTAGCCAAAACCAACACAATAGGACAAAAGCTATTCTTTTTCAAGATTATTTAAACATATGCTGTATCAGATGAGTGGTTTAGTACAAACATAAATTTCTAATTCTTCACATAGCCATTATATTATTGGTTTTTAAAAACAAAGTACTCTCCTGCATGAATGTTATATTGCTTTTAGAAGCACTTTTGCAAGTTCATTAGTTCTTTTACTGCACTTTATATCCATGCTAATGTAAAATTCCAGAGACTGGTTAATTTCAGAGGGAACAAAATTACAACTATTCAATAAATTTAGGGTTTGAATGTCGTATAGATTTATGAATAATTTAGGAAATTCAAATCTCATTGGATTTTAAAGTGTATGTTTGAAAAGGGCATGGAAAGATTAACCTAGGAAGCTCTTAACATTCTGAGTGATCCCTGTTCATATGAGCCAAACCAAGCATAGTGTTAGTTAAGAAGACACATCTGTGTGTGAGAAATAAACTCATAAAATTACTTCATCAATGATTTGACAATTATGACAGCCCCTCCACTAGTAGTAGATGATTAATACATTTGGTTTAAGTTGTATAAAGACTCAACAAAACGTAAACATAGACAAGCTTAGCTTTTACAGTGCAATCTCAGAGTTAATTGCTCCCAAAATCATGTTTCCGGTGTCTCAAACTGTTCTCACAGTGATTATTCTTCCTGTTGTTGTTCCCATGTATTGGTGCAGCAGATGGGTCCATTAATGTTAATCAATTAACCAAGACTGAAAAATCAAACTCAATTAGTAATAAATTTTAATAGAGAGACATTTATCTTCAGATTTCAACTTCCATGAATGCTGTAATCACCACAAATACACAAGGAATGTAATTTTTCAATTTTTATCCCCTGATAATATAAGAAATAATACCTTCATGGATATGTAGGTCTCTTTTGGATGGTACCTTTTCAGCTATTAATAAGAAAAGCCATATTTTAAATCATATTTCAGGAACCGCATGCTGCAGCATCATGCAATTCTTTTTAAGTCTGAAAGACCTGATCACCAAATAATCTGATAAGGTTTTGAACACTCTTTTTTTTTTAAGTTATAAAATGAGGTCTAGATTAGCTTTCTTGTAAGTTAAAAGAAATTTTATAGTGGAACTTGGTTAAGTGATAGAATTCCATGTGTTGCAGATACTGAGGTGACCAGGTGAAGTGACTTAAGAAATGTTGTGGTCTCCTTTTAGTATAAATCCTCGTGTTAATTAAAATAAACAGTAAGAAAAGACAGCGTGAACATGACATTTTTAAGGGAAAAAAAAACCAAAGAAACTCCAAACTTGATTTGAAGACACTAAAATGTTCAAATATTTTTAAATCTTTTTTCCATGTCAAAGGGTAGTCAAGGTGAACCTTTTCCAGATCATGTGCCAGAAATACTCTTTAGAATTTCTCATGTGTTTCCTATCACTGCTTTAGATGTAGGTGTGTCTGGGTAAGAAAGGAACAAGCTTGTCAGAAATAGCAGGGTTGATCATGTATCACAGATCTTGTTATAGATCTGTTTTATAGACTGAGAGATTCAGCCAACGTATTATCTAGAACATTCGTTTGTTGGGATTTTTACAGATCTGAATCTTGGTTAACTTCACTAAGATCCGAATTAAACCCAGAATTAATATTTTAAGAAAAGACAGAAAGACAAACCAAACAAAGGGATTAAATTTCATTTTAGTTGTTTTGCAGAGGAATAAGATTTCCAGATGGGAGCTGTGTGTTCTTACACCTTTTCAGAATTTGTGCTATATGAACTTATGCATGAATTGTATATAATATGATTTGTATGAAGATGTTAATCTGCTTCCTTTTAAAGGGCTGGTTTTTAGGCAATACTACACTGTCAATACTAAAGACGCTCACATGTTTTACAACTCCTCAAGCTGCCGGTATTTTTATTCTGATTAATGTTTGCATACACAATTATTTAGGAAGACTAATCAGGAGGCTTGAATTTTTTGGATCCTGTACTTTTAATGAGGTTAATATAGCTGGAGTTTCGTACTTATGAAAGAGATTCACACTTGTTTTTTCCAATGATTACTTCACATTGAGCTTTGGTGAAAAGAAGAATTAATTTAAATTTATTTCCAGATGGCTTTCTTTTTCTATCAGAGAGATTATTCATCATTTCAGGTTCTACATGATCTTAGGAAAAAATAATGCCATAATGCCTAGGAAAACCATTTTATGTCACTTTTGAAGATTATGAAAGATAATGCCTCTCAGAATGACCAAAATCCTGTTGGTCATTCGTTTCTTACATCATATTTTCACAGGAAAATCAAGTATACAAAAGAGAAAATTTCATCTCCAATTTTCCTAAAGCTAAGTATTAATAGAGAGAGGATCCATTTACTGAGGCTGATCTTTCTGGCAAGAGAAATTGTACATTTTTTTCTGAACTAAATCTGCATTTCTCCCACCTTACTTAGAGTGAAACCAGAAATTTTAACCCCTGCTTCTCGCCTTGATGTTAAGTTAGTAAATGGCTCACAGTTGTGTTAGGATATTGTCGTGATTTAAGCCCAGAACCACACAGCCGCTTGCTCAGTGCCCCTGCTTCTTCCTCCCCCTGCTCCCAGAGGGGTGGGGAGGAGAATCAAGAGAATGTAAATCCCATGGGTTGAGATAAGAACAATCCAGTAACTAAGATATAATACAAAACCACTACTGCTACCACTAATAACAATAATGATAAAGGAAATAAGAAGGGGAGAGAATACAATTGCTCACCACCCGCTGACTGATACCCAGCCTTACCAGAGCAGTGATCTGGGCCTTCTGAGTGACTCCCCCCAGTTTCTATACTGGGCATGATGTGCTGTGGTATGGAATACCCTTCTGGCCAGTTTAGGTCAGGTGTCCTGTCTCTGTTTCCTCCCAGCTTCCCCTCCTTCCTGGCAGAGCATGAGACTGAGAAAGTCCTTGGTCGGAATAAACATTACTGAGCAACACCTGAAAACATCGGTGTTATCAGCATTGTTCCCAGGCTGAAAGTCAAAACCACAGCACTGCACCAGCTACTAAGAAGGAGAAAAAAATGACTGCTGTAGCTGAACCCAGGACAGAGATCTATTTCAAGACTATTAATTGAACTACTTGTGTCTGTAGTATCATCAGAAACAGATTCACATTTTATCATACTACATTTCTTAAGCATTAAATTCATCAGATTACAGTAGTATTGAGAAAAAAAATTGACAAATCAAAGCTGTGTTCCATTAAGCTGGCAGTGTTAAGAGCTGATATTTTAGATTTTAGACAAAACGTCTCTAAACCCCCAGGAAATTGTGCTATGATAATGTATGAGGAAATAGCGAAATGTAAAATCCTAAATATTATTTGATATACTAATGCTTTACTGTTGTTCATTTTAATTAAGAATTTAAAATATGGTACACTATAGAATCTGAATCAGAATATATATTGTTGTTGAAATAACAAGTTCTGGCAACGGAAAAATAATTCAAGCCAACAAGTTAGAAAAAGCAGTGTTCAAAGAGTAAACCTTTCTGGTTTTAATGTGGGCGGTATAGTGGTAGTTACATTTAAAATGTTTGTGGAAAAATCAGTATTTTATGTCCTCAGATCTGCAGATACAGTATTCGATTAGTGTGAAAAGTAACATGCTGAAAACAGCACACAGAAAAATCAAGGATCCACATATAAATAGGACTTTAAATTCCTGACTGTTTAGATAATGTGAAAGCTGCGCACAAAATTTGTTAAACATGATGTTTTTACATCATCTCAATTCAATTTTACTTAAGGAAGCTGCTATGGCTAAAATTTTACTGTGGATATTGAAATCCCAATAAGTGCCATTTTAATACCAGTCATCTTAGAATGCTCTGACTCAATTCCCAGAAATACTATCTAACGTTGTTTTTGAAAATTACAGCACAACCAAATCAGAATTCCTGATTCCAGAAGGAGTATCTTATTTGGAGTACCTTTAAAACACCTATCAGCAAAATTAATTGAATCTTTTTCCAAGGCCAGTGAGATGTTTAAGTATATATAGAAATACTCAAAACACTGTTCATACATATTTGTTTAACTGGAGAAGTAGTGCACGGAGTCTTAATAAGAATTTCACTGCTATAAATCCTGAAAAATAGTTTAGCTGGTACTGTTTGTTATAAGTTGTATCATGTAATTCATGTATGAAAAATGATAAACATGCCATATTCTTTGTACTAATGGTTTTCAAAAATTCCACAGAGATAATCCTTTTAGTGAAATGTGCAAGTTTTCTGTGAGGACCCATTATATGCTCTAGCTGTTTACTATAAGTTATCATAATAAGATTACAAGACTGGTACTGCAGAAGATGAATAATGCACTATTTGTAATGTGTGTTAGAACATTCATTTGTTTGCTGCTAAGCTAAAATATACACCTACCTACTAGTGATAGATTTCTCACTTCAAGAAATGAAAATTACATAAGGGAAGGAAAAAAAAAAAGAAATTTCAGTCCTGACTACTGTGATTGGCTGGAGATTGAATGGGTGAGAACATGATTGTTCTGAATCCCTGTTTGGGGAGCTTACCATTGAAAGAAAGAGTGAAGTTTATCTGAAGTCACATAACAGAACAGAGACTTTTAGAGAAAATTCCTTCACGTTTGGTATCTTTTTGAATTTGATAAGTCTGGGTATGAGTTATCATCTTGATACAGATTACCATGTCACCAAATTTGGTTTTGCTACTTTATTTCTTTCTCAGTAACAGCACTTATTTAAGTTTGCTTTTTAGGAGAAATGGGATTTTTTTATCAGCAAGCTTTGGTTTTTGGATTTAGTAAAGCCAACCAGCTTTGATCAAAATGCCAAACCTAGCTAAAAGATAAGTTTTTAGGGAGGAGAAAGACAGAAATAGAGGAGATGTGCTGTGCGTGTCCGGCCAACTATTCAAAGGCAAAGTTAACCTCACTAGTATCTCACTTATTTCTCTCTGTCCATTGTCATGAGCCAATACACATGGTGCTTGTACAGTGTTCCCCACAACTGGATCCAGTTATTTCAGATTAAATATCAGCCTTGCATGTTGTGAAGAGAGGAATGTGAGGGTTTTTGGTTTTGTTTTCCTTGGGGGCGGGGGGTGTGTGTTTGGGGTTTTTTTTGTTTGTTTTCTTGTTTGTTTTGGTAGTTTTACTGTTTTGTTTTTTTACTAGGGAAGACCTATTGATGTTTTATATTATTTTTAATCAGTGCATAGAAGATAAATTCATAAAAGAATCAGAATCTAAAAATTAGTATGTGTCCTTATAATCAGTGAATTAACTAGAGAATTAGTGCATCCCTTTTAAAAACAAACAAGCAAACAAACAGAAGACTATTTTGGAGAAAAATATGTATGAAACAACTAGTCTTCATAGAATCACAGAATCGTAGAATGGTTTGGGTTGGAAGGGACCTTAAAGATTGTCTAGTTCCAACACCCCTGCCACAGGCAGGGCCACCTTCCACTAGACCAGATTGCTCAAAGCCCCATACAACCTGGCTTTGCTGACCCCAACATTTGTTGATTGTCAAGACTGATTCTCTGAAACCTGTTATATCTTAGGACATATGAAGTTAAAAGGACCCTAGAACCACAAAAATCTGTTTGTCCTTCACCAGGACCTTTCTTGGGTTACCTCAAATCACAGTAGAAGTGATCAACACAAGTTCTAATATGGGTCCATTGGCATCTTCCATAGTCTGTGGAGCCATCTAACATCTCTGTAGACTAGTTGTGGAACAATAAAAATCATTTCACGGCAGCACTTTGAAAGCCCATATCGTTATTTTCAGTAATAGTTGTCTATTATCCATCTAGTTTACCTATTATTCAGTATCAATACTGCTTAATTACCTATCTAGGGTACTGTATTACTAAATAAAAAAGTCCTACATAGATTTAAAAGACTTGATGTTTCCTTTAGGGACAATCCACATTTTTTGATAGTTGTGTTCATATTATTACCAGCCTTATTAGTCATACCCAGTTGAACTATGCTCTTTGTGTGCTTGTAAGGGTACAGCTGGTATTGATTCTTCTCTGCTTCAAAATCTGCTAGTGCTTAGGAGTTATGAGTTAGAGGATCAGGGGAGTCAAGGCATGATTTGTGTTACTCCACAAGGCATGAAAGTTCAGTATGGGATGCTGTGTTCTCTTGTATTCAGGTCACCTTCTCAATAAGCCTGTCAATTTAGCCTTATTGTGTGCTTTGGAAAATTCATCTGGCTTGGACGTCAGTATGTGCATTAGATTTCTTCAGACATTGCCTTAGTAAGGAGTTTTACAGGCAGCTAAGAAAACATTGCTCTTAAGAGAAGAATAGAAGACTGACCATGCTGGTTCTTCTTATCATCTTCTAATGTGGTTGAAGTAGCCCATATGAAATACTCTTATGAATTTTTAGACATTTCTCATACTCATTTCTGTGCCTGGATACACATGTGTATGTCTGCACTCAATTTAATTAAATGGTGGCTATAGTTGTGCTGTATGTATTATTTCTTTGTTCATAATTGTCTTCTCTTCATTATACTATGGAGTTTTGTGATATATTGTTGGTGAGGGTGCTAAGGACAATTGGATTTATTTTGTGTCTCCTCTCCACCCCTTCTCACTCCCACCCTCCAGCTGTAAAGATTAGGTCAATGAGAAAATAGGTAAAATCCCCAACAGACACGTGAAGGAGTATATTTATAGTGGATCCTATTAATGACGTACGAATGAACAGTTTGTTCAAGGTACACAATTGTTGTCCTGTAAATAACCATTTTTTATTTCTTTCTTGATGGCAGTCTTAGCCCTGCTACTATTCACAGCTTTGCTTTAATTTATTTTCTTCAGAATTATTCAGATTGGGAGTCTGAAAAAGCCAAAGAAAAGTCACAGAGAAATACACAGAAATATGCTAAAAGATGGTGTGGCAACAATAACCTATATTCAACCTAAAATAAAAATTCTTCTTAGCAACAAGGGTTTTTGAGTTATAAACAGTATTTTGAACACAAATCTTCAAGTAAAACATGAAGATTGCTTCTATCTGAAGGCTGAAGAATATCCAGGATTTTTTGTTGTTGTTGTAGAAGGATATAATATTATAGTACATTATCATTATATGTCAGTTGTCAGACTCACACAATTATTCATTCACTTTTCTATTCTGTAAACCATTTTCAGAAATAGGGCAGCATATTTCTAGGCTGGAAACCAAGCATGGTAGTTCATTAACCCAGATTTAAGCTCTTTCCTGGATACCTTCAGGGATTAATTATGGGCTTCACACCTTATCAAAATATTCGGAGATTGATTTAAATCCCCAAATTCAAGCTAAGCTTGTTTTCATCATGTTATCATTCTATGTAATCCAGATTTTATTCTTGGCATTCATTAGTATTCATGATATTGTTACATGGATCAGAGTCACTACCTGGATAAATACACTAGTGTAATGAAAAGAATAAACCATTTAGAAAAATCTATGATAAATCGGTCTGAAAACCATTTGGAGTTGAGAACCATTAACAAATAAGTGGTCTACTGTAAAGGTGGCTAGCTTTTTAACCTTTTTTCACTTTTTCCCAAGCACATTTAATGGAGAAGCTAATTTGAAAGTTTGACAAAGGGTTGGAATCTTTCCTTCTGTTTCCCAGGATGCACAGTCCATAAGGTGCTTTTACTCCAGATTATATGATACACTTATAACTGATAATCATGCCTGATAGAACTCTATTCTCCTTTTATCCAAAAGAGAGCATCCTAATAAAATCTTCCTCATGACTCATATCAAACCCATCAATTAGACAGAAGGTCTAAATGCCACACTCCAGCCTTAAGTCTACACAGAAACAGCTACAGTCCTATTCCTTTCCTGTTGCTTTCTCTTGGTTTCTGATTCTCATAAACTTACCTTCCCAAGGGCAAAATTTGCCTGCTTAAGATTCACTTAAACCTGGAAGCAGAGTTGAAGTGGGACACAGGCTTTGCATTGCCCCTTGATTTGTCACTGTTGCAGGGATGATGGAGCAAGAATCCAGTGTATAAATGTGCGTCTAGTTACATGTTAAATTACATGTAGCCACTCACATTTTAAAAGCTGATGCAGTGTTTGAGTATGCTTACTACTTCCTCTACTTGAAACACAGTGAGGTAGACAAACTGTATTTGTTTTGCTTTTGGTAGATACCTGTTTAATTGTTAGGTATTGAAATTCCTTGAGTGGGCAAACATAAGATGTTTTTAGCATTGAAATCTAGCTTAAACTGCAATGAAAAAGACAAAGCAAACAGGAGTTTATTTTATTTGCTTTACAAGTGTTGAGTCTCAGCATCCAGATTTATAATGTGATAGCAATGCCAGCTCAAGATTAAAGTCTGAATTATAAAGTCAGTTTCCAGCTTCAGCAGAAGCTCTCTGGGTCCTGCTGTTTCACTTAATAGCAAGGACAAGTGGATTCCATCTGTAGGAGAGCATATTTTGCATATGAGCTACTGCAAGGCAAGAGCCAATACTCAGATGAAGCAGGATTCAATATTAGGACGCTCTTTGTATTTATGGACAGTTGCTTGTTTGTTTTCAAGCAGGTCTTTAAAGCTTAAAGATGATTTAGGAGCAGATGTGGGGTTATAATATTTAGTTTAAAAATAAGAGGATGCTTGTCCTCTACTTTGATGGTAAAATGCTGTGATTTAATATGAACAAGATGGCATTTGTGGGTGTGAACTAATCTTGCTAGGTGTGGAATATGTTCAAAATGGTAATTGAAATGAACGTGGCTTTTATTTTCTGCCTAGAACTAATGTAGTTGAAACCTCAGCTTTGATGCACTTTTTATGGGTAAATATTTGTGTAGTAGCAAAAACAGTTTTACATTGTTACATAAGTGTATTCATAAATAAATCCGTATATATGAATATATAATGATTTTGTTTATCAGTATGTTTTTGCCCATATTTTGGGGTGGGGTTTTTCTTCAGTATGAATTGGGCAGTTCCTAGCTCATGGATATTTAAATTTGCAACTATTTCCTGTAGACTAGTCTTGATATTATGCATCTTTAGTGACTTCATCAATACACGTGTATTTCTCAAGTCCTTGATACAGATCGCTTATATATTCTATCACCTTACAGTAAGAAGCTAGGTACATGTACGATTAATTTTCCTTAGACTAGAACACTGCAGCCTTAGCCACAAATCCAAAAGAATTCCCAAAGCATCCTGAGTTCACCCACTACAGATTACCCCAATTCACAAAAAAAAAAATTGTAGACAAAATGAAAAAGGTTGGTTTAATGTCAAATTTGATCTTTTTGCTTTGTAGACATTTGATTCTATACTGTCCAAGAGCAAAATAGTCCTTTTCCAAAACAAAACCAAACCAAACAAGAAAACAAAAAGAAGGAAAACAAAAACAAAAACAGAAGCAAAAGCAAAAGTAGAAGCAAAAGCAAAAGCAAAACCAAACAAACACAAAGAGACAAACAAAAGAGAGGTAAAGAAAAATACCTGATTTGTACAATTTACTAAAAAAACCCACACATATAATTTAAGTAAATGGGTGTTTCAAAATCTCCTTTTCTTTGCCAGGAAAACCCTGGGATCCTTAGCTAGGAAAAATCCTTGTTATCCATGTTTTATTCTGCTCTTCACACTCTTCTGTGTGCCTGGGCTGGTTTTAATCCTCCACTAGGTTCTGAAATGGAAGACCTGTGGGTTACTGCCGCCTACAGCTGGAATGCCACCAACCCCCAGCTACATAAATGGACAGAATGCAGCAGATCTTAGAGAGGTGAGCTAAACTAGGACTTTGCAGAGCTGGCAGCAATTGGGTTTTGCCAGAGTTTTTTATGACATTTAAATAAAACTAGGATTACAGAGAAAGTAAATGCCCCAGTAGCATATTCAAGTGATTTTCTTCTCATGAGAGCACCTTCCTACTGGCAGTACCTTGGCAGGAATGCTGCAGAGCTTACATTTCATAGAGAGGAAAAAAAAAAACAAAAAACAAAAAACCAACCAAACCCTCAGCTTGGTAACATTTGAAACGCTCCGAGACTTACTAGAAAGAAAAAAGAAATAAGATAATACTGTGTTGTGGCCTATGTAGTGATTGTGGTTTTGTGTATTGCAATTATTTTAAGACACTTAGAATGTTCTTTGACTCCTATGATCTCGGTCCCTCTACATTAAGACTTCAGGAGAACAGGAATAATAATGCCCAGCAGTGGTGTGCCATTTTCTGCAACTACTCCCACCCTTTTTGTCCTGTGCTTTATTGCAGTATCTTTTTCAATATGGAAAATTCAGGGTTGCTTACTTGTAATAATTGTTCTGAGTGCTTATCCTAGTAAATATTGGCATGAAAAATTCTGCATGCATGGGAATGAAGGGAAATTGTTGTTGTTTGTTTTCATTCAAGTGTATCCTTTTTTCACTACTACTGTGGTATTTGAGTTTTTCTTCTATGCTCTTCCTGATTTCATTTCACTTTCTATGCTACATTAGAGTGCTCTATGTGGGCTGATCAGGCTTCTTCACTCCTAAAAGCATTTCTTATGTAAGTATTTCCAGTGAGATTTAGCGAATTATGTATTTTAGTAGAAATGCTGTGTTCTTGAAGGTATCCTTGGACAGTGAAATGTGTAAGCACATAGGCAAGAGCCTGCATGGCACTGTTACCTTACTGTCATTTGCAGAGAATATTTTTTTTCATCCTGCATTTTTAACACAGGAATTAAGCTTGACTTTTTAGGTTTGTTTTGTTTTGGCTTTCATTTTTGAAAATGGAATGAGTATAAGAAAAAAACCATAGGAATTCATTGTGCTGTGAAAAAAAACACAGGAATACATTATTGTATTAAAGAAATAAAATCAACATAATCCAGCCTGTAACCAGTATTTCTTCAGAACACTTACCTTTCTTTAAACAGAAATTATGTACTGACATATGAGTCACAGAGGCAGAAGTACATATTCTTTCAGGCAGCATCTCTAATTATCTTTCTTGCCAGCACATGTTAGGGGAATATTCCTCTCTGCCAAAATATTGTAATCATTAATAATTAGTATTTGTACAATTCAGTGTTTATATGTAAAGGAGCTTCATCTTCTGATGCAGGGTTTGGAGCTAACACTGACAGCAAAAAAAAAAAGAAAGAAAATGGAACTTGGTTCTTGTTTACATCTGAGGTTGCACCAATTTAGGGTGCTGATATCCTCTTGCTTTATGTGGAGTTACTCTTGATTTATAGCAGTGAAGTGAAAATCTAATCAAGCCCACAGCTGGATACATTCAACAACTTTTTGTTCACCCAGGATAACTCTGGATTGTATTGATCTGCATTACAGAACTGAACAGAAACAACAGGAGGGAAATCTGAGAAACAGTGTCTCATTTAGAACCTAATAAAAGTTCTAAAGGTGCTTGTTTCATTGCCATACTTGGCTGGATCATCCTTAGAAATCAATGAAGGACCCGCCGTCAGAAGCACACATAAAAATGTCTTGAACTTCTTAAGTGCTTTATATAGATAGAAAGTGGAGACTGGGGGCAGGGAGGATACCACCAAAAATTTGTCCAACTTTGCCTTTATTATTCTTTATAGAGAAATGTAGCCAGCTAGAAGGGGAGAGGTGCAGTATAACGAGTGATCAAAACAGAACAATAAAGCACTGTTTGAGCCATTTCAGACTGCTGAATGAATGGGTCTGTAGGAGAGAAATTGCTGTGGTGTCACTGGCTTGCTGCTACCAGAATGTGTCACTAAGGATGTCAGTGTGAAGTGAAACTTGGGAACAGAGAAATCCACTTGCCTCTCACTTCTTGGACAAAGAAAAGGGCAAAACCTGTTCTGCCTCTAGCAGTAGCAGTCATGGATAAGTGTATGTGTTGCTGAGAAGTCTGAGAATTCATCCTTTGAAAGAAAAAGTCTTTTCATCTTGAGATGACATTGCAACCCTTACCATAGAGTGACTCAGTGATCCACACAGGCCTGATGAATAACAACAGGGATGGACTGTAAGCTCTGAACTAATATCAAGTCAATTGTCACATTTGTCTTTCAATATTTTAGGCATTAATATGTATTTAATGTTGCTGAAATACAATGACCTGATATGTTCCTTAGAGCACATTGTTAGCTGAATGCATATTAGCTCACGATTAAGCAGTACATTTTTGTACTCCAAGTTAAAAATGGCTTCTGGATAAGTGCAGTGCAAACAGAGAGGGCAATTGCCAATAAACACATTCAGATCTCTCTATTTTGGAATGAATTATGTAGAGGAGTATAAACCTGGCCTGTTCTCCTTTCACTGATTTAATAATTTAACAAAGATGATTAAATCAATATTGTGTCCCAGAACCACATCAGTATGAACAAGAATCCAACATCTCAGGGTTATGTTGTAGACAGGAGGCCTACTTGTCTCAATTATTTATAATAATAGTGTACCAGTAACCCTGACTATTGCATGAACTATTAACATTTTCCCTCCTCTTTATCATCCTGCTTTCTGGAAGGAGTTAATTATTACAAAGCTTCCAGCTAGTAGAGAGATCTTTACCACAGAAAGATGATATAATGATATCTCACAGCATTCCTGAAGTGTTATGACACTCTTCCTAGAACAATTTTCCAATTAATGCGTTGAACTGTAGGAATTTAGTTCGCTTGCCACTCTGCTTGCTTGGGTAAAGAGACGTATGTTAAAAAATGAACTTGTTTGGTTTTGCTTGATTTTACTCTAAGAAGGACACAGGGAGGGTGTTTTCTTTCCTCTCTGAACATATTACCCTTTACTACAAGCAGTCACCATAGCTACCAGTAAACAGCACTAAGTTTGACTTATTCTTTCTGTTTCGACTGTAATTCCTCTTCAAGAGAGAAGGAAAGTGGGTTGATTTTTTTCAGAGAATGAAAGTCTTATGTAATAACCGATTGATTCTGTCTGAAAAGTGGGAGTCTAATTCAGGGGTCCTCTTTATTCTGCAGAGAACATGACTGTGAAGCTTTGCATCTAGTTTCAGCCAACAGAATGCTTCAAAGGTTTTGTCCCATTAAGTGCTTTCATCTGTGTTTGATACAGCTGGAAACAGATCTGCCACTCTGCAATGTGGATAATTATTTGGATGTCCACACTTGCATTTTTTTCTGTCTACATCTATTTTCTCAATTTAGACAAACTTTAGGTTGTCTCAGACAATAATTCAGATGATTTTCTTTCAAGAACTTCCTAGCTCCAAGAGGTGTTTAAAATTAGCTGGTACTTTCATTTTGACTTACAGAGTTTCCTAAAATATATAAGCACAACAGTCCGTGCATGATCAGAGTTATATAGTATAAGAAGGTAGAGGCAGCCTGGACTGGTAGTTCTTTTCCTGTATTAACATTTTTACTGAGGTTTGTCAGAGGGAAAAGCTGCTTAATTTATGTGGTTTAAATAGGGATCCAACTAATTTCTTGATTTATTAATGATGTATAATTATTTAATGATGTGACAATAAGCGAACTAAATATTCAGCATGAATATCAGCAATGCCACAGAAAAACCTCAGCGTTAGACACTGCAGAATATTAATAAACATCTACAAATTTCTAAGCAACTTTCTGTGACTAATCTACACATACAGGGTGTGCACACCCAGCCCGTTACAGGCAGTGTGGATTCTGCTGAAAAGTCTGGCAAACCCTCCTGTGGAGATGTGGGTGCTCCTGCTTTGTGTCCATCCTGCTGCTGCTGGCACCCTAGTGAGGCACCAGTATAGGCAGACCCCACACATCCCCACCTGCACCCCACACTGTGGGTCCTTGGCTGGGTGCAGCCTGCTCCTGTCCCCCACAGATAGCTGCTGGGCCTCACCCAGGCAGGCCTCGGGATACCACCGGGTGATGTCCAACAAGGGCCACTGCAGCTGACCCTGTCTCTCCCAGCACCTTTTACTGATTTCTGTGATTTTACAGTGTGTTTCAAGTTAACTTCTTGAATTCAAAAGTCTCTTTGTAATTCCTTTGTTACTGCTTTGTCTGGGTGATGGTATCATGGAGTTCCTCCTTAGGATTTTGAGTTTGGGGCAAACATTCATGTGGGTTTGTGTATCCCATCAAATACACTGTTAAACACACATCCGTAAGTTATCAACTGTTGTTTTCAAGGACATTTTGCTGAAGGTGGGAAAGGTAAAAAAGGTAGGCACACCCCCACCCAACATTATTGTACAGTTCAGCACTTTTGAACATACCATCAAGTAAATAATCTACTGAGGCCCTGATATTTTATGTTTATTTTACATTATGGGAGCATCACCCTTTCTTTTTTTCCTGAGAAAGAATTAAAATGAAATAGGATAGACTATAGATAGAATGGAATGGAATAGTTGGCAGGGTCCTATAGCAATCTTCTGGTTTAACTGCCTGATCAATTCAAGGCTGACAAAGTTAAAGAATGTTACATTGTCTAATGTCTTAAACACTGACAGGCTTGGAGCACCGACTACATTTCTAGGAAGCCTGTTCCAATGCTGACCACCCACTTGGTGATGAAATGCTTCCTAATGTCCAGTCTAAACCTCCCCTATGGCAGCTTGGAACCATTCCCACATAGCCTTCTGGATTACCAGAGAGAAGAGCTCAGCACCTCCCTCGCCGCTTCCCCTCCTCAAGAAGCTATAGGAAGCAATAAAGTCTCCCCTCGGCCTCTTATCCAGCTAGACAAGCCCAGATTTCTCAGACATTCCTCCTAGGACATTCTTTCCAGCCCTTTCACCAGGTCTGTTGCCCTTCTCTGGATGCATCCAAGGACCTTCATGTCCTTAAATTGCGGGGCCCAGCACTGCCCGCAGTGCTCAAGGTGAGGCTGCAGCAGTGCAGAATACAGTGGGATGGTCGCCTCTTTTGACTGGCTGGTTGTGCTGTGTTTGATGTACTCAGGATGTGGTTTGCCCTCTTGGCTGCCAGAGCACACTGCTGGCTCACACTGAGCCTGCTGCCAACCAACACCCAGGTCTCTTTCTGCAGGGCTGCTCCAGCCACTCCTATCCCAATTCGTACTTGTGCCCAGCATTACTCCATCCCAGGTGCAGAATCCAGCATTTTGACTTGTTAAATTTCATCTCATTAATCATATCCCGGTGCTCCAGTCTGTCTAGATCCCTCTGCAAAGCCTCCTGTCCTTTGGGAGTGTCAACGACAACTTTCAGTTTGGTATCATTGGCAAACTTCTAACAGCATATCTACTATTTTCTGTTATTTCTATTACATGAGATTTCATGGTCTGCTTATGCTCCCTGTTTGTTTTTTTTTCCTCTGTAATGCTTAAATTCTTTGAATTTTAATACTAAGATACCTAGGGGCCATTATTTTCCCCACCATTAATACCCACTCTCCTAACTGAAATACAATCCCATGCTTTGAACATTTCCATGGATGGTGCCTCCACAACTTCTCTGGGCATCCTGTGTCAGTGTCTCACCACCCTCACAGTAAAGAACTTTTTCCTAGTATCTAATCTAAATCTATCCTCTTTTAGCTTAAAGCTATTACCCCTTGTCCTGACACTACATGGCCTTCTAAGTCTCTCTCCAGATTTCTTGTAGGCCTCTTTAAGGTACTGAAATCACCTGAGAAAATTCTTTCTGCAGATATTTCCCAATAACCATGTATTGCCAAACCTGTGCTGGAACTAAATAATTCTAGTAACTGCATCACACATTTAACTTCCTTCTCTTGAAGCTGAAAGTCTTCCACTGCATTTCATTGCTGTTCTCTGCAGTTAGATTTAAATGGTATATTTTGTCTATTATGATAGCTAGATCCAAATTCACTGTTAATAGGGCTGTTGGAGTGGCACGTGTTCACATCAGAAATGAATTGGCTCAGACTTCCTAAATGTCTGTGGAAACAATCAGTGCCAATGTAGAAAGTGTGGTTTGGTTTCTTGTAACGCCAAGGAGAGAAAGCTTCTGGTAAGCATCCCCTTGCATTCCGGTTGGATCAAGGCTACCTTTTCCTATGAAATCTTCAAAGGTAGTTACTGAAACCCTTGGTTATAATGGTCTGGCACAGCACATTGTTAAAATATACAGAATCATTTTTTTTAGCAGGAATTTACTGCTGTTAACCAAAATGTGACAGCTGAGGAAAAGTTCAAGTGTTCTTCTAGAACTTTATAATTCTTACAGAGACATGAAACAGCTCGTATAATATATTTTATATAACATAAGTCATAATTTATTGTATTATGATATCTTGACACTATCAAGAGGTCAACTTTTTGTACCTTCATTTAATTTGCTATATTTACAGCTAATTTATTAAATCACCCCAAACACACACTTTCTTAGGTGTTTTACTTTATAACTAGAATATGTATTTTAAACTTTTGCAATAGTTTTTTAAATGTCTGATTTTAAAAATCATAAGAAAACCCCTAGAATTTTAATTTTAAAGTCAGTGCAGAACTAGCTAGCATTGCTAGCCTATGCATGATGTCAAACCCTAAATTTCAGAACACACTTGTTTTTCAATCTTCAGGTAAGCCACTAGGATAGGACTTACCATGCCAAGGTAGGCCCCCAGCAAGTAAGATGTCTGATGTAAATTGTGTGTGTGCTTTGTCAGCACAGACTTTCAGGCACTTTTGGCAGAACACCCAACCTTTCTTAGACATATGTCTTAGCCAATAAATCTTCTCTGGAAGTAGTTTTCTGCCTATTTGACTGTCAAGGGTATGAGGATAATTAGCTTGGTCTTGCTGTCTAACTTTCAGATCACTCAAGTTAAAAGAGAGAATTCTCACCCTTTTTGACAATGATGTAGTGAATCAATGTCTTAGTAAATAATATGCACCATATAAAATATTGGAAGCAAGGCATCTTGATAACATTTGAGTCAGTTTTGAAATGATACCTTGCTGATGGGGGTATTATTGAAAAACAATAACAAAAAAGAATTGCACTTTACAATCAATAGAGGATCTGCAAGAATTGTTTATAGTGCATTAAAATGAGTGTGTATGGTGTTCAGTTTGATACACAAGTCTGATATCTGAGACCATTGTTGAAAAATAACTTCAAAGGAGGCTTGCAAAAGAGAATTTGGTAGCATCACATACAGCATAACAGTGCAGCAAGGCATAACAATAGGGACCAGAGGAACTTACTCAGATATCAAATAGTGTGTATATAGCACCAGAAAGCATGCAGAAGATGACAATTTAATACTTGTAACCCAAATTTTATGCAAACACACTTGCATGAACATTGTTTGGCTATTCAACGTAGCCTGTCATCTTTGTTTTCCAGATTAAACCCACAGAGTCCAAAAAGAAAGATGTCACATAAACTTGCCCTTGTCCAGTATAAATTTCCAGATCTAGATGAACTCATTCAGAGCTCTGACAAGTAATGCTCACAGTGCCTGTTCAAACTGTCTGCTCTACTTCTGTATCAGATGAGGGAATGAATGCCTGTATCTCGTCACCCAGTTTGGCATTTTAGTATAAGCCAGTATCATGTTTTATCCCAGTTGGCAACTAAGCACCACACAGCAGTTCACTCACTCCCTCCCCTCCAGTGGGATGGGAGAGAAAATCAGAAGACTCAGACTCATGGGCTGACAAAGATAGTTTAATGGGACAGAAAAGGAAGAAAATAACAGTGATAATAATAACGATAAAAGAATTAAAATATACAAAACAAGCAATGCAAAATGCTATTGCTCAACACCTGCTGACTGATGCCCAGCTAGTTCCCAAGCAGCATACCCTGATCAGCTTTCACCCCAGTTTATGTATTGAGCATGACATCATGTTGTATGGAATGTCCCTTTGGTCAGTTCAGATGACTGTCCTGGCTGTGTCCCCTCCCAACTTCTTGTGGTCCTCATTGGCAGGGTGTGAGGAGCTGAAAAGTCCTGGACTTAGTATAAACACTGCTTAGCCTCAACTAAAAACATCAGTAGGTTATCAACATTATTCTCATACTAAATTCAAACCTCAATACTATCCCAGCTATTAGAAAGAAAATTAGCTCTATCCCAGTTCAAACCAGGATACCCTTATAAATGTCACTCTATTAAAGGAAGCAAGGAACCTGCAAATAGATCAAGACAAGAGGCAAGCAATACAAATCCAAACATGCGTAACACAGATAACTTGTTGTTGATAATACTTTTATATTTTTAACTCTTCCTATCTTCCCTTCTATCACGGTACTGCAAACAATGAACTAATTTCAGTAGGTCACACTTTGCATCCAGATATGCTCTTCTACACACCCATCTACCTCAGGGATTGCTTTGCCTAGGAAAGGAGGAAAAGGGAAAAGGAAAATTGACCAGAAGCCTTTGTTTAAAGATCACAAGAGTGAATTCTTGAATTTTAGTTGCTTTAGCATCTACTCTAACAGACATTAATCTGTTGAATAATTCAGGATCAAACATGACAATTTTGTTGCAAACTTGTAGTATTTGGAAAATTCATCATGCATAAGAACTCAACTGTGTCAAAACATGCTTTTTTGGCCATCAGCTGAAATCCCAAATAACCTATAGACTGTAAATTTAAACTATAGAACCTGATGAATATTGTGGTAGAAAGTAACAACACTGTAAGAAAGAAATTTCATTCTAAGTACCTGATCTTAAACGTCATCTTTAATATTAAAAACCATCAATTTGAAATTTGCATTGTACTAACTATCCAAAGAGGAGTTTGACATGTAATATTTATTATTCTATTGCAGTCAAAAGCATTTTTCATCAAAATATTCTGACCCTTAATACCGTGGTTATCCTTTTTTTATATACCTTTCCTACAGTATGGTAACGGTCCTAATCTGAACAGAATCAGCTGGTTTATAGTGTCCCAGATTTTCTGAAGTTAAGAAATCAAATTGGAAAATATACATAAAGGATCCTTTTTTGTTACCACTTAAAAGCAGCCTTCTTAAGGAAGGAAAACAATATTGGCTTAATGAGAACTGAACATCCAGGCAGGAAATAACTTATTTGGGTGTGCAAGGAGAACTGCAAAAATCCATCTTGTTTTCCAGACATTAGGTTACTCCTTCAGAAATCTGTTATACGTTATTTTTGAAGTATCAGCCAACCTTTAGCAATTAAAAGCAAGACTTGTGTGTAAGGTCTCATCTGAAAGAGAATTGCTGTGTTCTTTAGCATCAGACTAAGACATTTAACTAGAATTGATTTTAAAGCATGAGAGTCCCTTGCTGAATCAACTGATTCTTTGCCACCTGGGTTTTCTGCAGAGATTTCCTATCTGATCACTGAGCCAGTATCACACAGCTTAACAGTTCTAACAGTTTCACTGCAAAATACAATAGACCAACAGAGTAACTACACCTCATACTATTCTATGACCTTTCTTTCTGAAAGGTAATTATTTATTTGTTCTGCTGCTTCCCCTTTGCATCAGGCAGACCTTGTGAAGTACCAATACAGTATTGCAAAACACAAGGTCTGCTCAGGTAAACATATTTATACATGCAGCTTTAAAATTCTGTGTCAAGTTTTTGCCCATATTTAAGAAGCTTCTTCAGAAGGTAAGTATATAAATCTGCATTGGAGAAAATTTATTTTTCTCATATATAAAATAAATTGAAAGGAAGCTGTTAGGAATGATTTTATAATCATTCCTGAGGCAGAAATGATTTAGAGCAACACCAGCAGCATGCAGTTTTCATACAAACTCAAGGAAGCATTAAGAACATTTATGATTGTTGTGTCAGAAGTCTAGTTTATATTGAGCTAAAGTGAATGCATGACTTGGAATTACCAAGTGTGCAGATAAGTTGAGCAGGTCAGAACAGGATCAGTGTCATACTCTTGGGTATCTCAGAAGTAATGTGTACTAATGTATTATTTAAAGGATTTTAATGAAAACTGATTCAGATGAAGTGAACTGTTTCTAATCTGATTTTCACTGTATCATGCAAAACCCTACTCTGTGATAATAAAGCCCATGCAATACAAAGAAAATAAATAACCAGTGATCAGCAGAGCGTAAAAAACTTCAGTCTTCTGGGCTAGTCTCAAGCACTAACTTTCTGTTACTAGTTGATTTCGAACTTGCCAGAAAACTTATACTTTCATGAGAAATTAACCATTGATAAAAAAATGCCACTTTTCTTCACCAAGGACTGTCAAGAATTACTAATCCTACTTACGATTTCTCATGTGGAATATACGTTATTAATTTTTCTCCTCACTTAATTTTTCTCACTCCCTCAAAACTGGCACTTGTCATGTGTAATTAATAAACAGAATGCAAGTTGAAGTGCCACAAGTCTCGGTTGTGCAAGTAGTGATGTGAAACTGTTTTCACAGGATCCAGGTCTTTCGAGAAGAATAAAAAGGCTGTACTATATAAACCTCTCCAGACCATGTCAGATTCTATTCCTGCTTCTTTCCTACAACACACTTGTCTGGGGCTCTGGAAGAAGTTAATTAATAACATCAAATATGTTTGTAGTAGCCAGTTGATTCAGAAAACTGCATCAATATTTCCCTAAAAAAATCCTTCTTTTCTATGATCTGTTAGTATTTCCACAGTCATTTCAAGCAAGTTGCTATGACGCAAAAATAGTCTCAAGAACACATAGAGCATGCAGGGACTGAAAAACTGGCACTTAAATAATAAAACAGTTACGTTTGCGACCTCAAGATAATCTTTGGCTAATTTCAGCCAAGATAAAGGAACACCTTTGACTTTACCTGATCTAATGACTTCACAGACTGACCAACTCATAGATTTTGCTTGAACTGACCACTGACCTTGACAAGTAAGAAATACATATTGGTGGCTTTCCTTGCAATATTTCATTTAACAACTCCAAATTTTTAAAGCTTTCTTATTAAAGTTGGTAAAGACAAGATAAGAGTGAATGGTATGGGTATTTCCCACTCATAATGCCTTGTCTACTCTTAAGAACTGTATTCACACTTTTTCTAAATTATGAAGGAAACAAAATCTCTGTTTCCAAAGGGTTTCAGTCTCTATTTTGCACTAATTGATCAAAATTTGTCTCTAACCTTTGTTTCTTATCTATTTTGCTGGCTTGTCATATTTCAGCATCTTCTCCCATCAGCCTCAGAGGGGCTGATACAGACCTTCATACGTTACCACTACATTCTTTGTTGCAGCTTGTAAAGTCAGTTCCAATTATTTTTATGCAAATGGATATGACAGCAACCCATGTCTATCTTGGCACTCACTAATTAGATTCTAAGTTCTTTAAGGTATTTGCAGCCCTTTTAACACTGCATCATACTTGAAAAAATATTATTTCTAAAACATTGCTCTTCTTCCACCACTGCAGCCCAGTCTTAATAGTTTCCAAATAATTCCTCTTTGACATGTTTCTCCTATATGATATGTCTTTCCCTCTGGGCTTTTTTAAGGAAAAATATTCTCCACAAGGAGCTCAGGAAGACATTTACTGCATAGCTGCAACTGCCAAGAAATTATTATTCCTACCATATTGCTGCTTCTACAAGACAGGGTATAGCACTTCTTTCTATAAATTCAGACATGCCAGTTAAAACTTGAATGCTCAACTTCCTTTTTATTTTATTAATTCTCTCTTCGGGTCACAAGCTTAAGTTTGACCTTGTTCTACATATTTATAGAAGCATACTAGATGTGTGCTGTGAATGCTCAATGACTGTGTTAAAAAAAATCTTACTTGTATTTCACAACAGTGGCAGCAGTTATTTAACATTATATCTGTTGTATCCACAGTTTCCAAAAATACTATGTGAGATTTAAGAATGGTGTTTCCAGGCTCTACATTTCCATGTCCATTTAGATGTGCAACAGTTAAGAGTCCAGATTCAGAAAATTATTTTCTGAAATATGTCAACATATCTGTGTGCCTTGCAGAGGCACTGCATACATGTACTTGGACAAAAACCCGGAAACAACTCAGAAATCATGTGTGATAATTACCTTGGGTTTTGACAATCAAGAAAGGGAACAAAAAGGAACAAAGCACTAAAGGAATGTCGGTATATACTAATGAAAATGAAAATAATTTTTAAAAAAAGATTTACCCAAACTTTAATTGACTTCATAAACTAAATCCATTCCATTAAGGTTTTTTAATGTCCAAGAGAAAAGAGAGTTCTGTAATCTTCCTCAGACATTTAATCTGTGACACATTAACTTCTTATTAGTGTACCATTGAATAATAAAATACAATTAATGGAGAAATCAGTATTACATCTTTAAGTAACCAAACATTAACTAAACCTAGGTTAATCTTTACTGGTACGTTAATTATGTTGAAATGGTAAAAAGGACTGTATGTATTAAGAGATTTGCTATAGCTAAAGCAAAACTAACAGGCATATCACCAGACTGTGATGAGATGAAAATGTTGTCTACATCATGGAGTATCTCAAGCTAGACAGCCATAATGATTCACTTGCGGTTAAATCCATGGTTTCAGTGGACTTACAAATATGATAAAGTACTTCAGTTATTAAGGATATAAAGGGAATTAAGTCTGGGTTACCCAAATGAGTGATCTGTGACCTTATTTAAAAAAAAAGAAAAAAAAAAAAAGAAAAGAAATAAAAAAAAGACCAAATTAAAAAAGAACAACCTCCCAAAACGGAGGGGAGGTACATTACTGTCCTACATACAGGATTCTCTAATCTCTTGCTTTCACATACATCATAAGCAGTCAAATTGATGAAGTCTCAAACCCCTCTGTTGTTAGCACCATCCCCTGTTGGAGGTAACACCACTGCAGAGAATCAATAGGACAGAATGTGTAACCATGGTCCAGTTCCTTCTCTTCACAGCTTAGTATCTTAGTAGAAATCCACCTGACTTCCTGGTTTCAGCTGGGATAGAGCTAATTTTCTTTCTAATGCCTGGGATAGTATTGTGGTTTGCATTTAGTATGAGAATACTGTTAACTCCGTGACGTTTTTAGTTGAGGCTAAGCAGCTTTTATACTAAATCCAGCTCTTTTCAGCTCCTCACACCTTGACAGTGAGAAGGCTGGAGGGCCACATGAAGCTGGGTGGGGATACAGCCAGGACAGCTGATCACAACTATCCAAATGGATATTCCATACCATGTAATGTCATGCTCAGTATGTGAACTGGGGTGAAAGCTGGTCAGAGGTTGCTGCTTAGGAACTGGCTAGGCATCAGTCAGGAGGTGTTAAGCAATTGCATTGTGCAATGGATTTGTATGTTCAAATGAATTTATCATTATTATCATCATTATTGCTATTTTCTTTCTTTTCTCTTCCATTAAACTGCCTTTATCTCAACCCACAAGTTTTCCCACTTTTACTCCTCCCGCAGCAGGGCTCGGAGGCAGTGTCTGTGTGGTGCTTATTTGCCAACTGGAGTTAAAACTATGATAAAGGGATTCATTTTTGTGAGATAATAAAAATTATGTTAAACTTCTGTTAGTTAGTTGTAACTTTTTGTGTCTCTTGTATAGGCAAGCAGTTAGATGTACGTAATTAACTTTAATGGGAGCCATGGTAAGTACTATATGACAGCTTCCAAATGTTTTCCGGAGTATAATGTCATGGCAGCTGTCCTCTGCATTATGCCTAATATTCTGGCAGCTATTTTAGATAAGATTTAAGTGGTATGTCTTTACGTGACTTTTTTATTTTTAGGGAAGAGATCCACTTTTAACCAGACCGTACCGGCCAATCCATGAATCTTCTGCATGACTTTACTTTGAAATCCTGACTGTAGAAATTAAAATACATTGAAGGGGAGGCAGCAGTAGAAATAATTTGGAAATCAGGGCCCTAGTTTGGAATGTATTCTTCAGCATTTTCTTTTATTTAAGTATGGTGCATCATTTTAACTAAAATATTTGACCTGAAGTATTGAGTGTGTGGCATAGCCATTTGTGCACCTATTAGCACTGTTGGATTTCTTACTGACTTTCTTTGCACTGAGCCATGTAGTGTCTCTGCATTTCATTGCCCTTAAAAGACCATTATGAATATCTCAGCTTTTTGATAGAATAGTGACAAGGATAATTTTCTTAGGCATTGCACTACTTAATGGAAAAGGCTTAAGCAAAGGAAAACTTGAATTTCTTTCCTTTCACCTTCGTTCCCTGCTGAAATCATGCAGATTTTCTGCATTACTCTTGGTATGTAGGTTTATGTCATGGATTTGTTAGCTTACGTTTTGCTGCCACCTAGTGTATTTTATAATGCATGGCCGAGATAAATTTGAAATTTTTGTAAAAGGGGCCGTGTCATTAAAAATTATTAGATTTGTATTTATCATATAAAAGGGAGGGGGAAAAACCCACGACTGTGTTTTTCTAGCAGTAAAGACTTCTCATCTTTAACATAGCTCTCTATATATATTTTGTGCTATATATTCTCTTGGGTACTGTTCAGCTCTTTTGACCCTGCATCTTTAATCTGTATCATTTGTCTCATCTACAGAGATTCTTCTAGTTCTTTAAAGGTATTCGATTCACCTGTGATCTGTGAAGACTTTTAAGTGTTAGGTATACATTTATTAATACTCATTTACTGTAGAATAAGAAATAGTATAATTTGAACTGTTCAATAAACATAAAATGCTGGAGAAAATGTAGCATTCTGAAATTACAAGCATCAGTTCAATAGCTGGGTGGTACAGTTTCTAAAAAAAACCGTCTTGCTTGTCATTTGTTTGCAAGGCACAGCAAGTCTGAAAATTTTATTATAAATGCAAGCCAGCCAAGTGATAAGTAAGTATTATCAGCATTTAAAATGCTCAAAATCTAGTGAACTTCCTTCACTGTCTATTTGGACTGTTCTGATGTTATTTCACCTACGTAAGCAACTTCCATTTTACTGACTGCTGTAATTTATCTTGACATTAAAGTGATTGTTTGTCAGGTTGCCAGCATCTCTCTTGGTTTTTCCTTTTAAGTATCTGATAAGGAGTGAAATCATCAGTAAAATATATTCAGAAGTTGTTATAATCTGCTTTGTACTACATAATTACCTAAACATGTACTGATACACATTGCCCAGAGAGGTTGTGGAGTCACCATCCTCAAAAGCTCAAAAAGATTTCTGGGCTCCAAAAAAAACTCAAAAGCTGTCTGGACATGATCCCAGGCAAGTAGTCTGTAGGTGACCCTGCTTGAGCAGAGGGGTTGGACCAGTTGACCTCTGGAGGTGCCTTCCAACCATTCTCTGAATCTGTAATCTTTGAAACAGGAATTCTGCTTTTGGCACAGCATTATTTTTTAAAGAATCTGAATCTGACAGCTGGTTTTGTTTGCCACAAATGTCATTGTATGTGTCTTGTCCTTAGTAGCAGTCAAATAATTTTAAACATTCAATAATGGCTGGTACTTCCCTTAAAGGTTTTCATGAAGTGCCTTTTTCATATTTTAAAATATATAGGCTATCATAATTGATATAAGCTTAGTATGGCTTAGCCACAAATGCCTGTGGATATTTCAGAAAAGGAACAAGTGTGGGGCAGAGGAGAATAGGATGAAAGGAATTATTTTTAATTTTGTTTGTTTCATATTGCTAAGGAGCAGGATTCTACTGCTATAGGGTCCCCTCATCACACAGGTGTGTTGTACATTTAAGACAATGCCTGCCTACTTCAGGAACTGAACAGGCAAGGGTATTCTTTTCTGGCAAACTCTGCAAACACTGACTTCTGTAATATCTTTATGTTGACAGAAAAACATACTCCTAGACTGGTAGATAAAGTCTTTAGTTTCTGTGTACATAGCTTTTTATATCTAAGGGTGTCCAAAGAACAATAAAATTATGCATAAGATTAGCATGGGCCCTGAATCTCTTCTTTGCTTTTATAATTTCTGAAATAGCATTCAGCAAGATAAGCACAGTGGTTCCTTCAACTTTTTCTGAATGTGTGCAAAAGAAGCAAAGAAAATGGTGAAGCAGGGGCAAAAGGAACTACTTTATTCTTTAACTCCTTCTTATAATGCATTATAGATTGGTGGAAAAATACAACAGTAGTGTGCTGTAAAATTAATTTTTTTTATATTGAGATCAGTGAAAGAGGGTGAAGTAAGCAGTGTTGAAGAGCACATTGAGACACTAAGATGAAGAAAAAAAGGAAAATTTACAATACAAAAGAGGCATAATTTTAACATTTCATGCATTATTAAATAGCCTATGATTTTTAGGTTACATTATGTCTCTGCTATTTTAAGAAATGCATAAAAATGCTCTGCGGTGTTATTTCAATAAGGCTTTTATGTAACCATATAAAATTGTAAATGTACAGAGCCTTATTGCAGCGGAGTACATTAAGATAATGCTAAACCAAGAGCATTATAATATATGTAATAAATTCTATATAGTAGTTTTGATTTATCATATTAGTTTAAGAGCATTATTTTATCCAGATGACCACAGAGTTTACATTACAGACAGTTGCCAGAATCATAAACATTGCAAACTGTCATGAAGCAATTCTGAAACCTGACTTATGAAGGCTCTCAGTTGTAATGCCTAGTACTTAAGCTTACTGCTGTGGATACCAAAGCTAGAAGGAGACAGTTACATTCTGATAAAAAATTGCAAATACGCAAACATTTGTAACATGTTGGGCAGACTTTAATTTGCTAAAATGGTTCATTCGGCAATTGTACCTACAATGAAATTACTAGACTGTTGTTTAACTTTTCAAGCATTTAAGCGTAACGAAATAGTCTGATAAACAGTGGTCTAGTGGTACAAATCTTTTTCTCAGGCTTTTGAGACACATAGAACCCCTAGCATACATAGCAAAAATGCTCAGCAGTATGAACTGTATTAAGGAATGTGTGGAGGTTTGTCACTCCTGCTTACAGATAGGTATGAGGAGTGGGGCAGGAGTGAGGTATGAGCCCCCTCATCTTTCATGGAATCATAGAATCATAGAATAGTTAGAGTTGGAAAGGACCTTAAGATCATCTAGTTTCAATCCCCCTGCCATGGGCAGGACCCCTCACACTAGACCATGTCCCCCAAGACTCTGTCCAGCCTGGCCTTGAACACTGCCAGGGTTGGAGCATTTACCACTTCCAGCCTACAGAGAAGGGAGCACAGCAACTGTAGAAGTTAGCAATCTTTAGGTTTCCTAACACTGTCACCTCCACAGTGTTTGGGTAACAGCATGAACAGATCCATTACCAAGGTCTTCAAATATTATATTGCCAGATCTGACTCTTTCTCTGTGTTAAATACCTGTTATAATAGGACTCAATCCTTAATGGTTTCACAAGCCACTGCTTGAATGATTGTTAACATATAACGTTAATACACTTTCATTGATACATCACTTCAGATGGGGGAGGGTGGGGGAAAATGTTAGATACAGAAAAAAGAGAAAGAAAACAAAGGCATAAAAGCATAACAGAATACATTTAACAATGTTAAAAGGCTGTTACAAGAGAGTTTTTTTATTATGATGCATACCAGCTGACAGTCTTCTCAAAAGGAATTGAATGCATATGGTACCAATAGTTTTCATCTAGACTCAACAGAGAACCCGGAGTACAGTAAATAGAAGCCACTGCAATGATTTTAGTTGATTTACAGTCTTTCAGATCTATTTAAATTTCAGTCTTGAGAGTTTAAAAACAGACTTGTTAAGCCAATCGCTTCCAGCAGCATTTTTACTTTCAATTTCTCCCTCTATAACTTTTCAAAGATAAATTCCAGTATTCTTTCAGAGGGTGAGGGGTTTTTTTCCACTTACTGTCAGTCTTTATTTGCAGATTATTTTTTTAGATGTTTGGCTATTATCTTCATTCAGGATTTATGGCATTTTTTACACAGCTGCATTTATCTTTTTATTTTAAATGCCTGACAGTTATTCAAAAAGGTGAAAGAAGGGAAACTTTTCCTGTCGTGTTACATCTAGTACATCATCATGTATAGTTCTAGGTTTATCTGCTTGGGTTTTTGGTAAATTTACATGTCTGCTTGTAATAGTGATATTTGCCTATTAGTTACAGTCGCTTTGCCCTTTCTTGGAGTTAAAAGTCTCAGACTATTGGGCGTTTTTTCAGATTGTAAGCAGAAATACGTTGTTCTGTATAAGCTTATTTAAAAAAAAAAAGTTCATAATAACTCAAATTCCTATTCATTTATGAAAAAAAATATGCTTCTTCTAAAACAACAGTTAAAGGTGGTGGAATGTAAGTAGACACATCAAAGCTAGATAGCCTGTGTGTGAACTTCAGTAAAGGAAACATAGTTTTACAGGAAAGTTTTCTGGGAAAGGGCTAAGGCTCCTGCCTAAGGGCTCAGGGAGTCTTGTAGGGAATGTCCTGAAGCCCTTATTACACCTGTGATATTTGAGTAGTTTGGCTAGTTTGGCTAGCACTATAGCCATTTTAAGTATGCTAATCCAAAGGAATTTGGATTCACATTTGCATGTAAATATCTTCAGTAAGTTTACCTTACGAAATGTTAGGAATGCTATGATATTACTGGTTTTGCTTCTGCAACCTTGTATTTATAAGCACGACTTCAAATAAAAACGCAAAAATAATCATAGTAATTTCTTTAATTCAGAATAAAATAGGTAATTTTGCATTCAGTGATTTTCATCTTTCCTTTCCAAATGAAAACCTTTCAGTTTTGAAAAACAATAAGATAGTGTTTCTCTCCAGCCAGTACACTAACACACTGAAATTAAGGCCAAGCAGTAAATATTGCTAAATAAGTAGAAATATTAATTCATTCGATTGAATCACTGGTATTGGATGAGGCTGTGAGCAGACAACATAAGTTGTTGCAGCAGAATTTGTTTTAAATATGCATTAAGGACTTATCTGAGCCATATTTCCAGTGTTTCATTATGATCTTTTTAACACGCCCAGAAAACCAAATTATACTAATTTTACAGATCAAGAACCTTAGCATAGAAAAAAAACTCGTTTTCCCTTAGATGAAAAATTATTCCAATTCAAAGTTGAGTCTTACATCTAACTTTAATTCCTTTATTACCAAAAACTCATGTATGTTGATCTTTGTAACTTGAGCTGGTTGCGCTAACAGAAGGATCTTATCAGGCTGCTTTTTAGGTGCTATGTTGTAGTGAAGCTATTGCTCTCTTAAGTATGCTCTTCAGTGAAAACATCTAAGACATTTGCCCAAGGTCTGAAAATCTGTGGAAAAGCAAGGATTTTTCCCATACCACAGTTCTTAGCACATTCTAATCCTACCATATCTTCTGCATAAATGCATCAGGACTATTCAGATGTAGGTGACTATTTGGCAGCCGTCTGTTTCTTGATGGTTTTGATTCTTTGCTTTCTAGAGATTTACCAGTTTTAAACGTAATTTCCAATGGCAACTGCTTTCTTCCTAAGAAATAAGACATATCACAGTCCTGAGAGCAGGAGACACTTGTGCCTTCAGGACATTCATAAACTGAATGTATTGCTACTGACACAGGGAGGCTAAACAGCAGAAAGTCTACTTCAGATTTTATCGATTTTCTCTGTCTTAGCAGCTCCATTAGCTGATTTCCAGAAAAATTGACATGATAGATGAAAATGTAAATCTACAAAATTCCAGGTGAATATCATGTTTTCTTAGCACCATTTTCCTTTATGTTCCAGAAATGGCTGATGGCTTTTCACAATTAGGATGTGTTTGTAACCTTATCATTGCTGCACAACAGCCCTTTGAGATAAATTGCCTTAATCTGCCTTGAATGGAAACACATTTAGAAACAGACTTAATATTATTTTACTTCAGAGTATCTTAGAATATAATTAACAGCTTTCTAGAACTGTCATTTTAATGGATTCAAGTCATCAGGGAGTGACATAATAAGCAAGACATCATTTTCATTGCTTTCGCTATAAAGAATGTAGCCTTTTCCTAACTTTCTTTAATTCATTATTTTTAACTGGACATTTTAATGATTGTGGAATCATTTTTAAACATTAACTGAAATACAGACATAAAAGGCGACCTGAAGTTAAAAGGGAAAGTTGTAACTGTGTTATATCAGACGTATCTTTTAACTGGGTATTAAGCATGTGTCTGGTGCATTGATATTGTTTACCTGTTCTCCCTCGTATTCTAGAATTTTGGATATTAAAAAAAGCTTTATTCCACTTAGGGTAAATAACTAGGGCATGTGGTTCAGTAGATACAGAGGTTTTGCTGTCTTTTCCGAAGCTCATGGTAAGTATGCCGTCCTTACAATGTTCTCGGCTGAAAATTGGTTCTTGACTGCTCAAGGTCCACTCTAACGTTTTGTTCTCATTACCTTATCCTTTACCTCTAAAGGCTGATCTGTAGCCATCCAAGCCAACTGTGAAGAATTGTATGAGAGTTATAATACTGAGTGACTGAGTGAGAAATAAATGTGGATAGAAATTCAATATAAAGAAAGTCAATACATACTGAGATGCAAAACACATTAGAAGAGGGGAAGATCTTAACTTTTCAAATGGAAGGGTTGGCTCTGAATCAGAAACTACCTCTCAGGAAAGGTTTTGGAAGTTTATAGGTTCTATTGTTCTCTGAAGCACTTTTTGAATGATCAATGAAGTACACCAACTCTGTGTTCAGTAGCAATTAAGAAAACAAAGAGTAAATCCTTAGGAAGGGAGGGTGGAAGCATCATGATGAACAAATATGAATAAATAGGACTCCATTACCCTGCATTATTTTTGTTGTTTTATTCTCTCTTCTCAAAAAGGAGAGTAGTGAAGTTAAAGGGACAAAGGTGAGAAGGGTGATCAAAGAAATGAAATCTGTCCATTCAACAGATTAGCTTGAAATTTCCTAGTGCAGAAAAAAAGTATTTGAGAGTGTTATGAAAGATATCTACAACATCAGGAGAGACATGAGAAAAGCAAATAGACAATAATGGTTCATCTTCTAATAGAAAAACTTGTGTACATCACATGTAAAAAAAGAGAGAAAGAAATTCAAACAGAGCAGGGAAACATGCTTAGTGGAACTGTGCCACACAATGTAGATGTTCAAAGTTGACATGGGTTTAGAAAGAAAACACAGAGGTTCATGGAGAAAAATATCTATTAAGGACCATGAAACATGTCTGATTCAAGACATTATTTGCTGCAAGTCATGATTTATAGCAGTCCTCTTTTGTGAGATGACAGCTTTGCACATTGTCAGACATAGAATAATGGTAAAAATGCACATTGGTCTGACCTGGAGTAACTGTTCTCACATTCCTGTCTTGTTATATAATTGTACCAGGTATAGCATTCCTGTTTTTTTTTTCCCTACAAGTGACTGTAATTTGGTGGTTTGCCTGCTTAAAAATCTTGAGACAATACTGAGTTTCTTTTGGATGCTGTCGGTCCCTGACTCTAGACACACCTAGCATGCAGTGTAGATTAGCGTATCCAGAACTCTGCCTGACCATCTTTTGCCAACAGCAGAAGCAATTTTCTAACTCTGAATTCTCTGAAGAACTCTTACAAATAGCATGTGAAAAACATTGCCTCCTTTTCAAAGCTAATATCTACAGCTATCACAAAATGCCCCACAGAATCAAGTCCCTGGTGTGTTTTGGTCCATCCTCTTGGGTCTCCCCTTCCAGTATTTCTTAGTACAAGAATGCTTACAATTAATTCTGAGAAAATCACCAATGTTAATCAAAGGTAAGAGTTGCTAAATGGCTTGAGAATGATACATGTTCCCCATCTTAGCTGATTCCCTTGACCGCGCTAAATGGCTTGAGAATGATACATGTTCCCCATCTTAGTTGATTCCCCTGACAGCATGCAGCCCACTGCCCCTGCAGTCCTTTTTGTTCTACAGTAGGCCAGATCAAAGTGTCTCTGCATATTTCTGTGTGCTGCTCAGCCCCACTTAGTGTCAGATCCAAGGACATATTCATAGCTCTGTGGGCGCATGACTGGGATTTGTACTGACTCCAGGGAAGTGGGTTTTCCGTATTTTCCATCACAGAACCTGGGCAAGGAGTCCGCTGTGGTCTGTGGGCCAGCAGGAACAGAGTCAAAAATGAAGAATAAAAGCCTTTAAGGATATGCAGGATTTCTGCTCTCTGTTTCTTGATTAAATGTGTGGCAGCCTGGTTGTCACATAAATCCTGACCTGCTAGTGAACTCCCTGTGACAAATGTTTGCTGCTATCAAAATGCAGAAGAATTGCAAGTTAATGTCCCTTGCAAAGTCCATATTTTCCAGTCTTTGGGCCACATAATTTGTCCTTGAATAGCACATGAAATGCAAACTCCTCAGAGTGACTGTACTGCAGTTCCTGCTACAGTAGCTCTCAGGCCAGTATGGAATTTGTCAGTTACTCAGTGGGATTGATTGACCCTGGCCAACAGATAAGCCCCTGCCAGTTGCTTACTCACTCCAGCAGAATGGGGGGCAATTGAAAGGGCAAAATCAGGACAACTGGTGACTTGAGATAAAGACAGTTTAACAACTGAAGGAAAATGAAGAAAAAAGTCCAAATGATGCAAAAGCAATCATTTACCCTCAGCAGACCAATGCCCAGCCAGTCTCCAAGCAACAGCTACTTTGGAAAGGCAACCTCTCATTTTTCGTTGCTGAGCACTATCTCATATAGTATGAGAGTTCCCTTTGGCCAGTTCAGGTCAGCTGTCCTGACTGTGTCTGTCCGTTTCTAACATCTTGCCCACTGCCAGCCTACTCAGAGTGAGAAACAGAAAAACTTTGATGCTGTGCAAGCACTGTTCAGCAGTAGCTAAAACATTGATCTGTAACACTGCTTCCATCACAAATCCAAAACACAGCACTGTACAGGATGCTATGAAGAAAATTAACTCTTCCCCAGCCAGGCCCAGTACAGCTAGCTGTCATAATGTTGACAGCCTTATTGTCTGATCCATTGCAACAGTAATGAACTACAAAATATTCAATAGACTACATTTCGGTAATAGGTCAATGTATAAAATCATAAATAATGTCCAAATCAACATGCCTTATGTCTTGCTTAGGTTTTAGAGGGAGAATGTCCTTACTCTGTCCATTCAGTAACAATTGGCTTCTTTGGTGGCGATGAGAGACAACGCATAAATGAAGTACAAACTTTGACCTAAATGGAATACATGAGGCACCTAGATATTCTTTAGCAAATCTAGTTCCCAACAAAAACCTAATGTGTTTCAAAACCTGCATAAAATTCAACTCAGAAGAAAATTAAACTGATATTTATAGAAGCTTATAGAAGGTGGAAGTGAGGACAGGCAGCCTGGGAAGATTACAGGAACATTCTATGGGAAGCCAGGGCCCAGGTTAGGAAAGCTAAGGCCCAGTTAGAATTAAATCTGGCAAGGGACATTAAAAATAGCAGGAAAGGCTTCTATATGTACATAGCAAATAAAAGACAGACTAGGGACAACGTGGGCCCTCTCTGGAAGCTCTCGGGAGAACTGGCTACTCTGGATTTGAAGAAGGTTGAGGTTCTCAGTGACCTCTTTGCCTCTGACTTCACTAGCAAATGCTC
>NW_009941402.1:77697-83751 GCF_000696875.1 Nestor notabilis | reverse complement strand
CAGCCCCTCCAACACACCCTGTGCCTTCCCCAAGGCTGTGAGGCAGAAGCACTGTTTGATGGGTGGGGCGGCATGAAACAGCATCCTCTGAGGACGGGTTGCAGAGGGAAGGGTGCTCAGCGTGGCAGCCCTGCCCGCTCTGGAGTCACCCTCTTTAATAATGGGAAGAGGAAAACACTTGGTGCTCAGCAGGGGTTTTGCCAACACAAAACCTTTCCCCGCTCCAGCCACCAAACTATTTTGGCTGCTTATCTGCCCCCAACACCCAGAAACTCTCTGGATTCACTGCATCTCCAATGGGAGGGAATCAAATGGGGGCTGTGCATGAGTGAGGTGCTCCCCATGTCCTGGGGTTATGCTAAGCTGGAGCAAGAGCTGGGATAAGAGGTAGGGCCAGAGGTAGGGATGGGAAGGGACCCGGGTTAGGGCAGAAAGCTGCTGCCTGGGGAGCGCTCTGACATGCCGTTTGCTGTGCAGTAATAATCCAGCAAGTAAAGTTGGCTCCACAGGTAGTAATTTGGGATTTCTCCATATTAATGGCATAAAAGCAACAGTCTGAAACTGCAAACAGCTTTTAAACAAAACATCTCTATTCCCTCATGGCAAAGAGGAGGCACAAAACAGATAAGGAATGAATCAACAACCCATTTGGAAAATAATCCCCGAGTGATTTGGGGATGGTGTGAAGTTGGGGCTCTGCCCCTCCATGAGGCAAGGGGGGGAAATCACTCTAATCTAGTCTTTAGTGAGCTGGATCCAGTGCTGAGCCTGCTGGCTAGGCCGAGAGGTGTGACTGGTACAGATCAGCTCCAATCCCATCTATTTATTAACACCACACAGCATTCCACCAAAGAGAAGAATCTATTTAACAAAAAGAGATGGATGCTCTTGGCTCCACAGTGGAAGGAGCAAGAAGGGGGTCTGGTGTGTGATGAAAGATCCCTCCTCTGCCCCCACCAATGCACCCAAGAGGGACATGCAGGAGAAGCATCACCAGAGGAGTGCTTTGATTTAAATCCTTGCTATAAAACAGCAGCAGCAGCAATGATGTGGTGCACTCCTCCAAGCTGAAGCCTTAATGCTGGCTTGTCCAACAGGTGAGTTGAGCACCCCAACTACCACAGTGATAATTAGTGGTTATTAAACCACTTCAGTACAGAAAGAGCTGTCACAGAGCTCCTAACTCACGACAGCTCGAGCTGAGCTGCTGTGGTGCTCACATCCTGCCGGGCTCTCACTGATGGATGGGGAAAGGGCTCTTGGCACCAGCACGAAGGGGTGTGTGAGCAGGGACAGGCTCTATGTAACACAACAAGATGCCACACCAGTGCTGGTGTATATAAAGAGCACATATACTACATGCAGTATGAACTGTTTGACTGTTGCCCACCCTTGTTGCGGGTACACTGGTCACATCAGCCAGTATTTGCTCCCTCCATCCCTCCCTTCGGCATTACCATCTCCTCAGTCATGCCACTAAACTGCTTGGGTGCTGCTTGACCCCTCAGATAAAATGATGCAGGTTAAAGGGGAAAACTAAAATCTGATACAGGACTGAATAGAACCAAGAGGCTGGTCTAAGGTCTGGGACCTCCAAAGCTACACAGCTCTCCTACTACCTGCCTGGGGTGCTGCGTCCTCACATCAAACACCATCCTCATGCTGCATCCTAGAGGTACCTGCTGCACATCCCCATCCTCTTGAGCTGACCAGACACAATAAAGCCATCAGTGTTACACCAGCTACATCCCAGTGCTGTGCCAAGCCATGGCTGGGAGGACCTTTCTAAGAGCACACAGTGATAGCACAAGGGGGAATGGCTTTAGCTAAAGCACTGAAGAGGCCCAGCACAACATAAACCCAGCTGTGTGATGGAGGGGCACCTTCATCAAGGAATCTTCCCATTTCACTCACTATAACGTGATGGAAAAAGGTTGTGGAGAAGGGAGCAGAAGCTGAGACACTCCCATGGGAGTTGGTGCTGAGGGAGCCCATGGGAACTGAACCCTACATGCACTACAAGGGTATGTAGTGATAGGACAAAGGGGAATGGTTTTAAACTTAAATAGGGGAGATTGATGTTAGATATTAGGCAGAAGCTCTTCCCTGTGAGGGTGCTGAGATACTGGCACAGGGTGCCCAGAGAAGCTGTGGCTGCCCCATCCCTGGCAGTGTTCAAGGCCAGGCTGGACACAGGGGCTTGGAGCAACCTGCTCTAGTGGAAGGTGTCCCTGCCCGTGGCAGGGGGTTGGAACTGGATGAGCTTTAAGGTCCCTTCTAACCCAAACCAGTCTGGGATTCTATGATTCTATAACCATGCAGCCATCAGATGGGTAGAGACTAATCAGTGTTGCAGACTTGGTGACAAAGAGACCACCCCCATGGGATGGAAATACCGGTAACTGGTAGGTGTTACCCAGGCCAGGGTCCATGAGACAGCCTTTCCCAGCACAAAGGCTTCCTCCCAGTCCCACACTGCCATGCCTTGCAAATTGAGAATATCCTATTTATTAAAGACACTGAAGATGCGGCGACATGGGAAGCAGACACCGTTCAACTGACTGTCACATCTGCATAGCTAAAGGAGCCCAGCAGTTCAAATCCCTCTAAAATACTCAGCCCCTTGTTCTGATAGCAGGTTCTTGCTCCTACTTTGCAGAAACAGGCTTTTAATCCCTGGTATTAGACAGCTTCCTGCTATGTTTCAAATGCACCAAATTAAGGGCTTCTCTAACAGCTGGTGTCTTAATGCTCAGAGAGGTTCTTGAATATCTATGAAAATCAGAGGCAAATTATATCTTTTAGTTAATAATTTCTTCTCCATTAACCTCCTTCTCTCCCCTTGTTAGGGGATGATGTAATGGTGCTTCTACAGCGTCACCCTCCAACACACTGGGCAGCCTGGCTGCAGGGAAGGACACTGCATGGGGTGAATTGAGCTCTTCTCATCACTGCCTGGTGCTTTTGGATCCAACAGGCTGCATTCCAATGGGAAAGGTCAGCCATGCCGGCCTTCCAGGCTGCTGAAAGCATTTGTGGAGCAAGACATGCTCCGAGCTCTGCTGAGCCAGTGCATCGTACACTGGAGCCTGCAACACGTGGACACGCTTTGAAGGTTGCTCTTGTTTCAGACCTGCTTTCTCCTGCCCTTCCTAGATTTAAACAAGGGACTGGTCACCCAACTGATGCTGGGCAGTGAAAACCTTGTTTGTGAGGGTGAGGTTGTGCAGAAGACCTGGCTTCTGCTGTGCAGAACCTCACTGGGAAATGGTTCCCCCAAGTGCCTTCATCCCAGCCATCACCCAGGCAGCCTGGCTGGCCATGGGGAGAGGATGGATCACCAACAGCCCTGAAAACCTGTTAGCCAGAGCCCTAGGGAGTGCTTTGGGCTCTCACTCCTGGAAGATCCAATCCCAACACTACAGGGCTTTTATCCCAAGAACAAAGAGGCCAAGGGCGGCTCCAGCAGGAACTGCTCCTGGTCCAGCCTGGGACTGACCAAACCCCCATCTCCAGCGTGCCCTTGTTTGGCATGACTTGGAGAAGCCACATCTACTAGGAGAAGGTGCATCTTCCAGGATAAATCAGACCCATAGACAACATTGCGTGCTTCCCAGCTGGAATTTAGCCCTGAGGACAGGGACCTGTTTGCTTCCTGGCTGCCACAAAACAGCCCTTAGATCCCAGCTCTGGCTGAGGCAGGAGAAGGATGGCTTTCAACCCTCCTGCTTTGCAGTGCAAGCAAAGGGCAGTCTATGGATGAGCTGGAGAGAAAAGTCTCTGCAAAAGGAAGTTTGGTGCTTAAGGATGATGGCACAAGCTGGGGCTGGCCCTCATTGAGGGGGAGCCTGCCTGGGTCTGGCATTCCCAGGAGAACACTTGGGTAGTGTTTGAAGCCCCCAGACCTGCCAGCTCTTGGAAAATCTCAGCTCTGACGGACCTGCTGACGCTTGTAATGTGGGAGGGAGAGAAAGCAAAGAGGAGCCCACTGGGAAAATTGCCTCCGTGTACTGTCAATTCTCACTTCAGCGAAGGCTGCGGCTCTGCTGGCTCCAAGCACTCTGCTGGCTGTGGCTTTCTGAGTGCCTCTGTGCTGATGGAGCTCGTAATTCATCTGCCATGGAGACAGCAGAAGGCCAGAGTTCAGTGTGAATTCATTACTAGGAAGGTTCTGCATTCAGCTGGGGAAAAGTGCCCAGAAAAACACCATGGCCAGCGGTGATGAGCTCCCAGCTCCAGCTAAAATCAGAGGCAGCAAAGGGGTCTTGGTGCCTTAACAGGAGAGAAACCCTCAGTCTGTTGAACTGGCAGATGCTGGTCAAGGAAGAGTTGTGTCTGGGTGGGATGTTGGGCTGGATCCTCTCCTGATGTGATCAGTGGTGCGGCTTTGATCATAGGCCCACCTTGGTTTATATCCAACTAAAATGTGTCCATATTCAAGAGAAGTGAAGAAAAATAGATAACTAACTCATTTTCCAGCCTGAATTTGGCAGCTACCAGCAAGCTCTCCTCTGTGAGCACTGCAGCTCAGATCCTGCCCTCCCTACCATGCACACCTGACCCTCAGCACTCCTGACATAGCCAGGATGCAGCTTACAAACACCTCTGCTATCTGCTACTTGTGCTCTGGTGGGGTATTCACCTTCAGCTTATTTATGTTCCTTTATATATATATACGTATATACACACATATATATGTGTGCACATGTAACTGGAGACACTGAATAAAAACAGCTCACACAGGTTGAAAATACTCCCACGGAAATGCTCCTTCATACTACACACGAGTAAATGGTGGAACTCATTGTCACAGGGTATCATGAGGATGAAAGACATCAGTGTTCAGGAAGACTACCTGGAAAAGCCCATTAAAGGCAATTAAACACTTGACAAGACACACACTGGCCCAGGAGGGTCTTGCTGCCTGCAGAAAGGATGAGCAAGTAGGAAAACAATGGATGGTTGCTGTCCTCTTGCTCTCATTCCCTAGTGAACCTGTCAGAGATGCTGGCTCTACAGCAATGGACCTTGGTCCCATCTCACCATCCCGATGATCCCAAAGCTAGGAGCACAACTGGACCATACCTGAAACTCATCTGGAACACTTGCCCTTGGTTGACGTGCTGGGTCCTGTTGTTATAACCATGCAGCATCTCCCCAAAGAGGGTGTCGTTGAACTTGGCATCCGACTTCAGGCACTTGGGGCCCTCGCAGATGTCAGACAGCATCAGGCAGGACTTCCCATCAGGGGCCAGCTTGTACTCCTCCACGCACCTGTGGAGCACCACAAGCTACATAGGATCACAGCCTAGTTTGGGTTGGAAAGGACCTTTAAAGCCGATCCAGTCCCAATCCCCTGCCATGGGCAGGGACACCTTCCTTTAGGCCAGGCGCAGAGCAAGCCCCTCCATGGGATAAGTCTCTGATGAGCCCAGCCGAGCACCACCAGCACCTCCAGAGGCTGCCCGGGAAGGCACAGGGGTTACAGAGCCCACATCCTCAGCAGTGGCTCCACTGGGGGTCCAGCACCCATCCTTTCTGCTGCAGCACAACCCCGTCTGCCTGCACCATGCTCTCTGCCTGGGAGCTACCCCCATACTGGGGAGTGGAGCTGAGCCTACTGTACATCTACTGCCCAACATCACCAACAGCCCCTGTCCACCCAGTGCAGTGCAGGTACAAGCATTCCCCAGGCAAGAGCAAAGCAAAACCAAGCTCCTGCCCTTTCTTCCACCCAGCAGTGCCCCCCTGCAAGGAAACAGTTCCAGTGTGGCTGCTCCTTTGCTCTTTGGTCCCACTTTCAAGCACATTGTGGGCCTTCTCTTCTCCTTCCTCCAGCCTTTTCCCCAGCATTGCAGCTCCCAGCTAACAAGAAAACCTCCATTCCCTGCCTGACCCTTCCTCCCTATAGCCACAGTGCTCTGATAACATCAATCCCACGTCCATCCAGGCTTGTTCCCCTCTCCCATTCCTCTACTGCATTTTATTACTGCAAGTGAAACTCCCACCCGTCTGTCACATTTTTCCCTGCCTGTTCCCGTGGTGCAGCTCTGG
>NW_009941402.1:50120-77679 GCF_000696875.1 Nestor notabilis | reverse complement strand
GGAAAGAGTCTCTGTCCTTGGGGATGGAAAACTAAAACGCAGATTCCCCGTGTGGGTGCGGATGGAGACCATGTAATGTCCCATGATTTTCTAGATCCTCCCCACAAAGGTTTCTGGTGCCCATATGGATTTCCAACCCCTTTGGCAGGCACGGTGCAATGTGCTCGCTCTCAGTGACTCAACTGCTCTGTGCTGTTAAACCACCATAAAAAAGAAGGTGGTGTGGGGGAAAAACAACAAACCAGCAAAAAGGGATGAAAAGAGAGAAGCTGACATGGGCAGAGCTCCCTGGCCTGCTCTTCCCCAGGTTGCAGCCAGCAGCCAGGGCTGCAGGAGATGCTGAACCTGCAGCACCAGGATCTGATGGATGCTCTTGGAGTTACTGTTTAGGAATTTGCTTCCTTGTGGGTATTTCCTTCCCAGAAGGGCTCATTTTCCCCTCCTTTACCCTAATCCTTCCCACCTGGACATGAAGTAGGTTCCTTCTTGTGCCCAAGAGCATGAACCAGCCAAGGGATGCAATGTGCAGAGCCCCAAGGCCGGGCAATGGATGGATGGGTGGCTGCAGCTGCACAGCATAAAGCCAGATAATCACTGAGCTCCTTTTAGAACATACTGCAGCCAGGGAGATTTTCCTGAGAGAAAATGCTAAATTGTGTAGGATTAGAGGATCTTGGCCAAAATCAGGGATGAAACGCTATTTTAAGAGAGGCACAGGGGAGAGGAGAAAAATAAAGTAGTGTTTTTTAAACAAATCCTCCCCCTTCCCCCTCCAACACACAATGTACAATTTTTGGGTCCCTTCACAGTGAGTCACAGATCAAACTGTGCCGTCACACAGAGGGGGAGAGGAGGAAGGTGCAGCTGCTCACAGTGCTCTGCACACTCCCATATGCTTTTGCCTGCAGGCAAACCAGGTGCCTCTATTCCCTGCTGGAAATCATCTCCATAAACAGCCTCAAATTTCTTGAGCACCCAAGAAAACCCTCTCTGGGCACACAAAAGCCCTCTCTGGGCACACTGGTTTGAGGATGGGTGGCACAGGAGGGTTGGCAGGGATGGAAAAGGACACAGGTTATCTATGCACTAGTGGGAGATGGAGCATTGAAAGCGACTCACCCGCAGAACATGAAGATGGTGCTGGACGAGGGGTCGTGGGGCAGAGGGAGGGTCTGCTGGAGACAGAGCTGCTCACAGCCACCGTTGAAGCCATCCGAGCAGTCGATCCCTTTGGAATAGTCGTAGCAACCGGTGCCATCCTTCATGGGTCTGAGGTCCTCGGGGCACTGCAGCAAGAGATGGGATGTGGTAAGGTCCTCACCTACCCTGGAGCCACAGCCTGGTGGGTGCCCTAATGGGGCAGAGCTCACCCAAGAATGATAGGACAAGGGGTGATAGGTTTAAACTGTAATGGGAAGTTCAGGTTAGATATAAGGAAGAAGTTTTTCCCTGTGAGGGTGCTGAGGCGCTGGCATAGGGTGCCCAGAGAAGTAGTGGATGCTCCATCCCCAGCAGTGTTCAAGGCCAGGTAGGACAGAGCCTTGGGTGACATGGTCTAAGGTGAGGTGTCCCTGCCCATGGCAGGAGGTTGAAACTGGATGATCTTAAGGTCCTTTCTAACCCAAACCATTCTAGGATTCTATGAGTGCTGGATGGGGCAGCCCCAACGGCCGTGCATCACCTCACACAGCCTTTGGGAAAGGGACAAGGACCACAGGGCAAGGACATGGTCTGCTGTGAAAGCCTCACTCCTCATCCTCCTTCTAGTGGAGGGTCAAATCCTCAAGGCGATAGAATTAGACAGCAATGAAGGCTCTAGTCAGTGTGGGGTGAAGATGACAACCTGCTCGTAACATAGAATCGTAGAACAGTTTGGATTGGAAAAGACCTTGAGATCATGTAGTTCAGGAACGTCTCACACTAGACCATGCTGCAGAAACCCTCTCTGTTACCTGTTCTTCTGAGACGCAGAGAAGTCTACTGCAACCCAGAAATCCATCTCAATCCATGCCAGGGAACATGGCCTTGGCATCATCTCCACAAGCATCTTGCTGCCTCCCATCTCCCAGGGGAGGAGCCGGCGGTGGAGGCAGGATGAGGGAAGGCAGGATCACAGCCCAGCTCATCAGTTTTCCACAGCCGAGGGAACCGTGCTGATACACAGAAGCTGGTGAGCTGGTGCTGGGGTTTAATTCCTGCTTCCCAGCTGCCTTTCCTTGTCCCAGAAGATAAAAGCCAGCAGGCGGCAAATGCCACCGATAAATTGTCACCCGGATTAAAGCATTATTGCACTTGTGTTCTTTATCCCTTTTTGCCAAACACACACAAACACCAACGAAAAGGCCAGTCCTTGAAAAAATACATAAATCTTGTCTAGGAACAGCTCGCAATTAAAAATGCATTATGGAATTCCTTGAAGATGAGTTAGACTGGAGCTTGTACAGTTAGTGATGAAGGCAGGTTATAAATGGCCTCTGTCAAGCAGAAGAAAGGTTATAAAGCCACTGTACTTTGTGATTAAAAAAGAAAATCAATTTTGCATGTGAGCAAAATGCTGTACATATTAATATATACATTCAGGGTGCCCTGGACCCTGCTTCCAACACCAGCAATGTCCTGATGGGACTCGCTTTTAGCTACTTGAGGAGCAAACTGCTCACATGGGACAGCAAAGATGCTTTAGGAAGCCCTGGCCCACCACATCCAAGCAACAAGAAGTTTCTCTCCACCTCCTAGAAACCCAGTGCCATTTCTCTGTGGCAGCAGCATCAACACTGCTTCTGCCCTGTCTTTGTGATGTCTGGGGCATCTCCAGGCCCAGCATCCTGCGGACACCTCAATGGCTTCATGCCCTCTGCTCAGAAGTTCAGGTGGACCTTGCAAACCACAGCACCTTCCCTGGATAAGATGGGAAGGGAAGGCAAGGGAAGGCTGAGAGGCATGAGGCTTTTCTAGCCAAAGGATATTGGCAGAGAAGGGCCTTGGAATAGGATTCTGCCTGTCTCTGCAGAGCAGGCAGGGCACAGGCAGAGCCCCAGAGGGACAGCTTACGGAACAGTGAGCCTGCCTAGGCACAAAGCAGCAGCAGACATGGGAGCAGGAAGCTTTCTTGCTGCATACACAGAACAAATACTAAGGAGGAGAGGACACTTGGAACAATCTGTGCTTTTCACCGCCGAGCTGCCTGGGAAACAGGATCAGCATAAGTGTGTGTGTGAATCCACAGCTACAATGCTCCTCTCCTGTGGTCTCCTCCACGTCTGCTGGCCCTGCTGTAAGAACGAGGGCTGTGCAAATTGGCAGCAGCACATGTCCCTGGAGGACACGGAGGGCTGACTGCAAACAGCATCTTCCGCTCCACGGCACCGCATCCGCCTCTCGGCTGCTCCCCCCATGCCCGTGGGGACGAGGAGGTCTGGGGTTCTGCCCAAGTCCTCTCTGGAGCTCCCGAGGGACCCTCCAGGGTGCTGAAGGCAACTGGATGGGATTTCAAGTCAGCAGGAGCTACAGGATCACAGCCAGAGGATCAGCCACTGCTCTTCTGAGCCGGCATTTGGAACTCTCACCCTGGCACTGATCCATGTGCTGAGCTCAGCATCTTCCCCACCCCACAGAGGAAGATGATGGCTTTTTCCCCTTAGCAGGTGACCCACACACACACTTAGCCCCACTCTGCTGGAGGCCACCCTTGGGATATTCCTCCAGTTTGGGCTTTTAATCATCACAAAACGTGTTTCATTTCTGTTTGTAATTATGCATCTTAATACACATTAATTATGGCAGGCAAATAGCTCAGCACAACATTTGCAGAAGAAAGCATCCCCAGCACATCCATCCCCGGCTCGGCACGGAGCTGGCTCTCCAGCTGCTGTGTTGCAGCAAGAAGGTCTCCAGGGACAGAAAGCTTTGGGAACACAAAGCAGGGACATAAGGAAGTGTCCCTGCTTGGTAGGGCTAAGGCGGGCACAAAGATGTTGGGGAAAGCAAGGGAACTGGTGAGCTCCACAATTAGTGCCAGGCAGGAAAACCAACAGGCAGATGGCAGGAAAGACAACAGCCTCGGCACGAACGGGTTTGCAGGGATGAATATAGATGGAGCAAATATTGGGCACAAGAAAACTCTGTTAAAGCTCTCCGTGCCCCTGGAGCAGATGATTTACAATCAGGGTGTCACACAGAGCAGGCAAAAAACTAAAGCCCGTTTGGGTACAACTGTATTCTTGCCCACAGTAGTCAGAAATGAGGCAGGAAAAAGCAAACTTGTGCTAATCCCAACAACCTGGGCTGTGCTGAAGGGTCAATCTGGGCTCCCAGGTGGGCTTAACAAAATCAGTGCTCACTCAACTTTCACTGGGCTTGTATAAAGGACCAGATCTGTTATTACTGACATTGATTTGTCTGGCTCAGGCAGCGGAGAACCAATAATTACAGTGAGTTTTAATCAATCCCCCATCAATTCAGCTGCAGTTCCATTTGTGATCTGCCTTGGCAGTGACACAGGATGGGGGTTTTTTTGTAGGGAAAATGATTAGAAAATCAATAAGCAACTCAATCAATAGCTCCATCTGGGCGACCATGGGTGACACATCCCTCCCTGATGGGTGGAAAGCCTGCGAGACGTGGTACCCACAACCTCTGCTCACCCCTCATCCGGACACAGGATGGATCCATTTATCTGGGGAGGCAAAAGGATCCTACGAACCATTAGACAGCAATTCAAAAGAAAAAGCTGTTTGTGGTTTCTCATGTTAGACCTGCACTGCTTGAGAACTCACTTCAAACTCCCAGAGCATCCTTCATCCACGGATCTGACAAGCAAAACTGCCTCAGAGCTTGGGCAGAGGTTTGGTATTAATCCATGTTACAGAAAGAAAGAGGTAAGGGGAGAGTCCAGCTCATGGTCTGCTCTGAAAAGCCAGGGAGAAGCTGTTACCACACAAATGTAATTCCATCACCTTGCAAATCCACCCCATCTACACAGGAGTGAATTGGTTTCTCTGTGACAACAGCCAGCCCTGAAAATTGCTCTTGGGATTGCAAAAGAAAACTTAGTTTCTTCTCTTCTTGTGCATTAGCACTGATAATAGAGATCCTGCAGGCTCAACGTGAGCCACAGCCACAGTAACCAAACCCTGCTGCTGCTGAAGGAGGAACCACCAGGATCTCAGTGGGGTTTGGCTGATGGAATGGCTAGAAATTGGCTTGTTCTCACCCCACCACATTGGACAGAGCAGCAAGGTCTTTCTTTTTGTGATGGCAGCCAGCACATGGGCTCTGGGTACGCACAGGGAATGGATAAGCTGAGTAACAAAGTGCTCTTTTTATCTGGGTTCTGGAGAAATGGGCTTTTTTCCCCTTCTAAATGACATCTCCAAGGTGATACGGAGCGGCAGAGCTGGCAGGACCTGCTGCATCCTTGGGATGTCACCAGAGCCAGCATCGCTGATGCACAGTACCATGGTTTGGAACCAGATGGGATGCCTGTGCCCACCGCTGCCACCCTGGCACAGTGTGTGGCACCATGTCAGCACGTGACCAGGACACAACACAGCAACTCTGCCCACCACCACTATCCTCAGCATGGCCAGAGCAGGCAGTGGGAAGACGAGCATAGAATCCCAGCCTGGTTTGGTTTGGAAAGGACCTTAAAGTTCATCTATTTCCAACCCCCTGCCATGGGCAGGGACACCTTCCACTAGATCAGGTTGCTCAAGGGGAAAGAAAAGCAGCATCCACTGAAACCTGTACAAGATTGCGTGTGAGGAAAATAAGTATCTGAACGAGTCCCTTCTTGTGCTAGGAAAAGAAAGGGGCCTTTGCTCACTTTCTCACTTACAAAGCTCATTAGCAGTGAGATGGGTGAGGGGATCACTGAAAATAAAGTGTCGTTACTGACACCATCCCCCAGATGGGAGCACACCAGCTCTCAGCTGAGCTGCCTGCCAGGGTTTCCCACCTCAGCTCCTCTCTTCCGTTAAATTTGAAAAAAAGAATATTTAATAAAGTGTTTCTATAGAGACTGAACTGCCCTTGTCATTATTCTGCCGTTTTCTCAGCAATAGCTGCCTTTTTGTCAGGGAATTCTGCACCAGGGTGTCAGAAATGACGCTCAGGCAAGCCTGCTCCTGGTGCTGCTCTGGGTACCACACACCAATGTCTGGATGTATCCAGAGGTGAAACCCCATCACCACTGGCCTGAGGCCACACAAAAAGCTCAGTGCTGCAGAGTTCAATGCCCAAGGGCCCTAACGACCCCATTTTGTCTTGAGGCATCAGGACTCCTTGCCCAGGAACCTCTTCAGCATGAGACAAAAACATGAATCTGAAGCACTGCTGAGGTACAAGCAAGTGCCAGCAGCTTGATGGGCTCCAAACTATGCACTGGCATGTATTTGTTGGCTTGTTGGAGTTCAGAACTGATACAAATGCAGCCGTTGGAGCTCAGAAATCATACAAATGCAGTAAACTCCTCTGTGTCCATATATACATACACACACACACATACATATATATTCAGACAACTTCTGCCATCGCTTTCCTGGCTCAGAAGGTCCCAGTGATCACTCCTCAGCAGCAGTAGCAGGAGCAGTCTGGCTGCAGAGCCTGATCTCTATGGGTGAGATGTATCCCTCCTCTCCCAACATTATGTGACAAAACTGGTCACTAAAGGGCTTCTCGGCTCCAGGCCAGCTCTCTCCAGGGCCACCCATGCCTGAGGGCACCCCGCTGTGGGGAGCATCCTTCCCCGAGGGAAACATTACAACTGCTTTCTGAAATAACAGTCATTATCTTCCCACTCTTCCCTCCTCCTCCCCGCTTTCCCCCTGCTTCCTTTTCCCTTTCAAGATCATCAATCATTATTTTAGCCTCAGGAAAATCAAACCCATCTGTTTCCCAGGCTCCCAAGCACACACTGTGATAACTCACCTCCTCGGCTCGGTCCCCCCCCGTGACAGTGGGCTGGGGTTTCCATGGAGGAGACCAAAGCTTGGGCAATGAGGAACCATCTCCTTGCCTCCAGCCACTGCACATCTCCCATGTGGACCCTCCTGGGCAAGTCACCATGTGTGTGTTTGTATCTCAATTCAAAGTGGGATGGGCTTGTTTGAAGCAGTTGGTGGGATGCTTCAACAGATTAAGTGTTCAGAGCTCCTGGAGCAAGGTAATGAAGCCACTGGAAAACCATACAGCTTCCCTTCCAGAAGACACCACAGCCCATTTAGAGGTGTTCCAGCATCTCCTGCCCATCAGAGCATTCCCCTTCCAAGCCACAGCAGAGGCTGGCACCTCCCAAAACCTTCAGGAGATCAGAAATTCAACTCCTGCTCCACCTGGCATCCAGGTGGACAACAACACAACACATCAAACCCTATGATCCAAACCAAACCCAGCTGTGACCACAACACACAAAGCATCCCAGTCTGTTGGGGAGCAGAGAGGCAAGGACCAGCCAAGCCCTTTGAGGAACACCACTCCCTGCCATGGCCAGCTATCAACCACAGCAGCTTGCACCATTCTTTACTTGTCGTTCATCCTCAAATCCCATTTTCATCCCAGGTAAATGAGATCAATCCAAACCCACAGGCTCCTGGGGAGGGCACTTGCTGCTTCCAACCATAAGATGAACAAGGAGTCATCTTCTGCTTCAGGGAGCCAGCTAAACTTTAAAGGGATTAGAGGGGAACTGTTTCCTCCCTATCTCCCTCCCTTGCTTGAGCATCCCTAAGAAAATTGGTTAGGTGCCTCGTAAGGATGAGTTTTTATTTTTCAATGAACAATTGTCTGTCAGAAAAATGCAGATTTGATGAAGCTTAAGTGCTTTGTGGGATTCCATCAATTATAGCTCAAAATTCATTGGGAAATTAGGAGAGCGTTTCATTTTGACAAGGTTGAAATGGTTTGCTTTCCACTGCCTAATTTTGTTTTTATTTCAGGCTCTACACTGCGATAATGCAATATGTGACATAAAGCTCCAGATGATAATGTTGGAGTTAAACATTTCTCCCTCCTTCATGTGAAGGAGATGTTTTGAACTAAAGATTTTGGAGTTTTCATATATGTGAGGGATTTCTCCCCCCCAAACACCCGTTTTCCCCCCCGAAATATCAGTTCTCAGCACCATCCACTTCATTTTGAAGTACAACCCACTCTCTATGGCCCTCAAGCCACCCCCGGGTGACTTGTGCTGGAAGGAGGAGATGGGAGCAACTGTTCTTCTCTTTCACCTCTAATCCTATTTCTCCCTGAACGGTTACTCTCTTAAATGAAGCCATTTCCCTGCCCTGCTCTGCAGCAGCCAAGGAACAGCCCATCATTTGGATGTGGAAAAGAGCAAAAGAAAAGGATGAGCTCCAGACAGGCTGCATTAAGGTCGGATGCCTGTGTGGACCACGTCAAATTTCTCCTCCTTCTGTAGCTATAAAGGCTGGGGCCAGCTTCACATCAGTGTCACCATGGGCCACAGCTTCATTAAGAGACTCTCTGGTAGATGCTCTCCCTTCTGCATACTTCTGAGCCCAAGAAACCCCCCTGCCTAATGGGCTGACCCTGTGATCATGGAAAAGAACAGTTCATATGGTCCTTGAAGGCAAAATATACTTTCATCTCACTCAACTTAGAAAGAAATCTGTGCTAGAAGAAGCTCAGCCTGAGAACAGGGTGATCAGCAGCAGGATTTCGTGTCTGTGCAGAACAGCAGCACCCTGGGCTTGGTGAGCTCTCCTACCTCCTCCTGACACCTCTCCCAAAGTGGGATGAAGCCAACATTGTTGGCTTCCATGGCACAAATCACTCTCTTCTGACCTAAAAGGCTAATAACTCACCAACATCTTCAGGCATTACCCCTTTTATTCCCTTGAGGCTGCAATCCTGCCTCACTGGGGCTCACAAACAGGCATGGCCATGGGGCAGCAGATGCAAGCAACCTCCTTCTCCCTGGGTAGATGAGAGGACTGACATCAATGAGTGAAGTCATGCTGAGAGACAGGTGGGGAAACCTGAATTAAAGCCATTTTACAGGTGTTTCCTTCAGTCCCTCAGGGCCAATTCACAGGTTTTCATCTCAAATTATAAATCACCAACACATGAGGGTTAAGCACTTCCCCTCCTTCAGTATTGTCCCTCTGGGCTGAGCAGCAATATATATTCCTTTACTGGCAATAATCTGATTTATTCCTCCAGCACAGTTAATCCTGGTTTGCTGTGATCACTGCAAGATGGTATGGACTCAATGTGCAGAGAGGAGCCACCAGATTTAGAGTAGCTTGTTGGGATTCTGTTTTCTTGGGATACTCCCCAGACCCGACAGCAATTCTAGGCTACAACAAGGAAAAGCAGCAAAGAAACAGGTTTTCTAGAGCTTGGGGGTTGCGTTGTTATGTTGCAAGGTGGGGCTTAAAGACAAGGGTCCAGTTAGTAATGCCAAGGTCTTTGCAAGGTTGCAGCTTATCCTTCTTAAAGGTATCCAAATGAAAAAGGCCTCCGATAAGAAAAGAACTGCAGGAAGCCTTTAGGCACTAATGCCATCTACTGGGTACCCGTAAAAATAACACAAAAGCCATGAGATGAGGGGGAAAAGGGCCCATCCCCATGTGTAGCGTGGGACGGAAGTCGGGGACCGCATTGCAGAGTCTTTGAGGTCTTTTAAATGATGCCTCATATGTAACTAAAGCAAAGTGACATCCTCTTTTCTCCTTCCTGAGCCCAGTAAGAGTGTCTTAAGAGAGGCTCCACCATGAGCTGCATCAAACCACCCTCTACCTTTTAACCAAGTCCTTTTAAAGCCAAACAATTAGGTAATGGCAGAGCCCACACCACTAAAGAGCCTAAAGATGAATGCATCCCCAGTCCTCACAGAATTACTGGAAGCTGTTTTAAAGGCCTGGAGAAGCTGGTAACAGATGATGATTATATATAAAAGGAATAAGAAATCTTTGAGATTTGTGCTGCTCCCTGGTTGAGCTGCTGGGCTCCAGCTCTGCTGTGTATTAATTGCTTACAAGGCTGCATGTATATTTTATGCTCAGTACCTGCCCGGAACATTTGTTGGATTTAGCCTTGATTGATGAACCACTGATGATGTACTTCTGTGGTCCTCAGCAAATTAATACACTGTTGACTGGTAAAGATTAACAACATGTCATGATTTGCAAAACAGTGTCCAGAGTAAAGCTGGAGCAAACCTAGTGCTAAAATTAGTAGGCAAATGCTCCTTGAACTCCATAAAAAGGGGAGAGCTTAATTAAATTACGTCCTGATGTTGCCCGCAGCACTTACCAAATTGGCAAATGGAGTTCACAGCAGTTCAGCTCTAAAACTAACTGATAGCCCCACAACGACCCCATCCCTGCTCACACTGGAAGCGTGGCTTGCACCCAGCAGACTTCAGAAGCAGGGTCAGGATGAGGAAAGGATGTATTACACAGTGCAGAAGGTGCTGCAAGGTCGCACACTGGGGATGCAGCAAGCTCCAGAAGCCTGCTCCCATCACCTGCAGCCTCGCTTAATACCATGAGCATGACACAGGTCAGGGGCAGCACTGCCTGCCCACCCATTAGGCTTTTCCCCAGACAATGGCCATGGACCATGGTCAGAAACATGGGACAGTGTCCTCCAGACCTTTGTTCCCCATTGCTGGGGACCTACAAGCAGGCAGTGAGTGTAAAACAGGGTTGGAACTGCTGGGAGAGATGGAGCATTGTGCCTCTGGTGTCAGTCCCCTGAGAAGCAGGGAGAGATGTGGACCAGAGGTGGAATGCAGCAGCCATCTCCAAATAACACCCAGGGAGCTCAGCTCTGCTGTCCTCAGTCTGCAGCTGAGAATGAGGAGCTGGGGGGGGGGCTTCACCCCACAACTGGGGGCTGTGGAGAGGCGCAGAGCAGCCTCATGCTCCTGCAGTGGGGAGAAAAAGAGGAGAGGGAGGAGAGATGAGCATCTCTGCAGCCATCTCCTGTCCCCATGGGACGTATGGCCCTGGGAGCAGGAGAACATGGGATCCCATGGTCTTCATGTGTCCCTTCTTACCCACAGCTCCCAGGGAGGAGACATACTCCATGAGAATGGCTCCTGCTTGCTTCTCCATCCGCCCCTGCTGCCTGCTGTATACAGTTTATCCTCTGCATAAAGCCTCAGTTAGGCATTACAGAACAGGGGGTTATTCTCCCTGAGTGACACAGGTTTCAATTTCCACCTCTCCATGTGCCACGTGGAGCTCTAGGCCTGTAATTTATTGACAATTTCAATCTTAATATATCCTGGCTTCTAAAAAGAGGCATCTCTCCCCCAGCGGCACGGGGAGATTGAGTCCCAATTTCTTCTGACAGTGTCTGGGAGGCATGTTGGCATTGAGAGCAAAATAACACCCAAAAATAGGGGGGAACCCCCCTAGATTGAGTAGAAAGGCAGCTGGAAAAGGCAATAAGAGACAGTAGGAAAAGAAAGGAGGAAAGGGAGACGAGCAGCAAGGGGGAGATGGCACCAGGCGCTGCTGGTGACACATGAGGCTGTCGTGCTAAATGGCCTTAACAAGCAACCAGAGAAGGGGATAATGAAAACGCCACCCCTGGGACAGCACCGCTTCAGCCTGACCTTTCCCTGTGCCGTGTGTAAACATCTTCAATAAATAAAGAGACACTTAACTCTTGCCTCTGCTCAGATGGGAGGGTTCAGCCCATGGCAAGAAGGAGGGGAAGGGGCAATGGTTTGAGGGGGCTTTGGAGCAGCAGGGATGCGTTTCGAGGGCAGCGGAGAGAGGGACAAGCTCTGGACCTGCCTCAGGGTTGCCACCCGCTGCTGGGTAGGCAGGAGCTCCTACAACAACCAACCAAGATTTCCCCCATCTTCCCAAGGCTCTGCCCCCAAGTCTGTATGTGTCATAGCAGACTCACACCAGGTCCACATGCAGGGAATCATAGAATCACAAGGTTGGAAAAGACCTTTAAAATCATCAAGTCCCAGTTTTAGCCCAGGAAGTGGTGATTTTGCTGTACGAGTGAGATGGGGTACAGCAGGGAGAGGTGCTGAGCTCTGCTGCTCCCACCTAGAAGCACAGTGAAACCCCTCTGTACATCAAAAGCTTGGAACATTTCAGAGCCTCTGCCCAAAACTAATGGTCTAGCATCTAATAGGTCTTTTGGAGGGGAGCCTGTAAAACCTGGGCCTCGGTAGATTGTCTGGCAAGATGTGAGCACATTCAGAAACAAATCAAAGCTCTGAGGGTGTCAGAGGGGCCCAGAGTGGGAGAGGATGGGGAGATGCTTCATCTTTCTCCCACACTGGGAAGCATGAGGCAGGAGAAAAAGCGAGGCTGCTCTATTGACAAGCAGGAAAACGACCACCAGCCTCAAGCATCTTTCTTTTGCTCATCTGAGCCCCTGGGCTGCTTCCCTGAGGTCCTTCAGACACATGTCTCCCCCCCCAGAGAGGGGAAGAGCCCACCACCAGCACACACATCCCCTTGGCCATGTCCCTGGGGAGAGAGCAGGCAATGTCCCCCTCTGCTTTGTCCCCAGAACAGGCACCAGCCTTGGGGTGAGCACCCATGTACCTACCACGCAGCCCGTGGAGTCCACCTTGCGATCTGAAACGCACTTGAAGTTGCGGGTGCAGCCACCGTTGTTGCGGGAGCAGTCTCGGACCGGCCCGAAGGAGGACAGCAAATCATTGATGGTTTCAAAGTAGGTGGACAGCATCGCTTCTTCCCTTGGAGAGAAAAGGCACCGTTAAGGCTGGCAGGGAGCTGGGAACACACAGTATGGGCAGGGGAACCCATAAAGAGAGCTGCTCTGGTAAAATCATGGCATTCTGATCAGCAAAACCAAGTCAAAGGAAGCTTCCCAAGAGGATTAAGGCTCTGTGACTACACTATATATAGTAAATTCGTCATGTAACATGAATGAAAATCAACCACTTATGGGGTGTCAAAGATACTATCTACCATTTCCATGCAAACTAGGAACTAAGAGATACTTTATTAGAAGCCTAGAGTTGTGTGTGATTCCAACCCCATATTAGACAACAGCGAATGCCCAACAGTAAAGCTCCTACTGAACGTTTCACAGCTGGGCCAAGCTTCCCTTCTTCTTCACACCTCATCCATCACCTGGGGGCACTGCCAAAGCTGGAAAGCCACATGAAACCTGGCTTTGCACCAAGGTGTGGACGTGGTGGCTCATCCCTGCATTTGGCTCTGGGGGATCTAGAGAATGGGACACATGGATGAGGACAACTTTCCGCTGCCCTGCTCCAGCCCATGATGGCTCTGCAAAGCCCCTGGCATGGCCATGCTGTGACATCCCTCTTAAGCAAGAAAGAAGCATAAGAAGGATAAGAGAGAGCCTTGGGAAGCTCCCAGCCCTGCACACAGCAGATTCTGCCTGTGACAAAGCATTCAGGCACTTTGCTTTCTGCTGGCTTCCTGTAAAGGCAACACGGATGCTTGTCAAGAGCTTTAAGCATCTCCAAGGTATTTGTCATCTTCAAAGCACGTGTTATTTATTAACCTACACCTGCAATCCATCTTGGCCAACAGATCCCGTCATCCTCTCGCCAACAGGACAAAGAGATTTATCCAAGGTCACAGAACAAGTCACTGATGGTGAAGGACTTGACCTCCATAGGCTGTTTATTAGATCTTTATACACAGGGGACTGCAAATGAACACTGACCCTTCTGACTTTGAAATAAGCCCTGAGGCAATGCCAGGAGTCAGAGGTCTCCCCTGCTCTCCCATCAGCACCTAAGAAACCACACAGTGACTCAACGCCCAGTGCTGGTCTCCCTGTTTTGGGATGGTTTTCATTTGATAACCCTGTGCTTGGCAATAAACAGCGGTGGGGGAATATTCAGCAGCCCCTGAGGACCACAGCACTGCTGTCTGGTACTAGCACTGCATTATCCATCAGCAGAGGGACCCTGCACGCACGCACACACACACAGTCACACTTATGCACACAGCCCTGCCAACACCAAATGCTCCTAAAAAATCATGAGTCAGGCATTAAAAATATATATATAATGAGATTGGCATAAAAATGATGAGATTTCAAAAATAAATCAAGCACTGGGTGGGTTGGGTTTTTTCCTTCCCTACATTTGCCTTCTGCTTTCTGAGCCTTTAGGGTATGATCGAGCTATTCCTTGCAAACTAAAGGGCTAGAAACTACCCAGGCACCAAACCCAAAGATATAAAGCCCTGTGAAGCATGGAAGTCACGACTTGGCAGGTTCCAGATTTCCAGACAATCACAGGACTCCAGAAGCTGGGACTTTCAATAAGGAAAACGCCATAAAACCAGAAAGATCTGGTAAATTGGCACATCCCTGCTCTAGGGAGGTGGAGGGCAGCTTCTCTGCTACCATGGGTCAAGGTGGAAAAGGTGCCCCAGCACTGGGGTAGCTCCGTGCCCTTCATGATGCCTATGACTGCATAGTTACTCCATACAGCAAATTCATGTCTGCGCTGTCTTCTTTCACCCCAATTAATGCTTCCCAATTTCCCTTGTGGTGATCAAGCTTCCAATATTCCCCCTTTTCTTGGCCCATCTCCTAGATTTTCCAGCATATTTGGAGCTCAATCTCCCTCTTGTCCTTTCTTGGTGATGTTTCAAATATCTTTAGAGGCCCTTTTCTATTAGCACTCTGTTCCCACCAGAATCTGCAGCTCCTCTGAAGTGAGGGAGTGAGAACAGCAGAATACATTAGATCAGGGCACGTATTTCTGCTGGAGAGAGAAAGGGCATATTAGTTACTACCCATATTATTTACTAACCAAAAAACACTGTTTATGTAGGGAAAATTATTTAAAACACATGACAACTCCTCCACCGCCCACCCGGAAAGCTCAGTCCCATCTGGTCTTCTTGAGGGGTTTCTCATCGTAGGTGGACTGTAAGAAGAACTGTGCCCCCATCCTCCATCCTGGCTTTTCCATGTGGGTACCAAACAACCAGACCCTCCTGCAGCTCCCACATCCCTGAAGGGAGAAGGTGAGTTGCTACAACTGCCTTAGGTGGTGGAAAGGAGACTCTGGAGAGCTGGATTGCTGTGAGGAGAAGCCAGTTCATCCCACACGGCGCCGTGCTCCTTGGTCTGGCAGGGGCAGCTCCTTGTGCTTTTAATCAAAACCGGGAAGCACAAACCAACCTTCTGCCTTTGGGAGGGCAGAGAATGGGAACAGAAACCTTGCTCTTCAGAATCACGCCTGGCATAATGGTGACCCCTGACAAAAGCACGGGCAGGTGCTGCCGAGCTGGGATGAGCCATTAAGCATATTAAAGCATTAACCTCACTGGAAGGTGGGTCAGCGGAGCCAGAGGGAAGCGTTCAAATGGCACCTGTGAGAGGAGAGGGCTGACACTGCTGCCTGCAGACAGAGGGCTGTTTGGCCAGATCACTTCAGTGTCATCAGTTGTTAGATCAGAGGAGCATCACTTCGACACAGCGCGCTGACAAGGGGGATGGCAGCAGATGAAAGGGCTGCCACGATGCTCGGAGCGAGCTGGGAGCAAGCTTTGCTTTCATAGAATCATAGAATCACAGTCTGGTTCGGGCTGGAAAGGACCTTAAGAGCATTCAGTTCCAACCTCCTGCCATGGGCAGGGACACCTCACCTTAGACCGTGTCACCCAAGGCTCTGTCCAACCTGCCCTTGAACACTGCCAGGGATGGAGCACCCACTACTTCTCTGGGCACCCTGTGGCAGCGCCTCAGCACCCTCACAGGGAAGAACTTCATCCTTATATCTAACCTGCCTAACCCGGAGGGGTCTAGGTGGAGCCAGGTTCAGGCAGGGAGGTGGGGCTGAGCCTCTGGCACTGTGGCTCCTTTTAATTTGGAGGGATGAAAAGCAATAATTAACTATCCACTTCCCGCAATGATCCCACAATGACTCTGGGACAGGTGACATGAAGCAGATGACTTTCCACCCCTGCAGCTCCAGCAGTGACTCCTGTGATCCCTCCCTGCTGCTGTACAGGACTGCAGCCCCCATCCCCAAATCCCAGAGCTGGAGAGAAGGCAGTGCCACCAAGGCAGGGGATGCTTGAGGAGCAACAGCAGCATCCGACCACCACCACTCAGGCACACCACATTAGACCAGCGCTGATGGATGAATCATTTTCCCTGCAGTAACAAGCTGCCTGCAAAAGAACAGCTCTTTTCTCTTGTTCTCCATCTATCCGTATTGAACTTCACTGAGTAACCCCCAGATCCCATCTGACAAGGCAGGATGGAGAAGACAGGCTCTGCAGTTCGTGGCATGCCTGGAGCACACTGGAGAGCCAGAGGAAGCTGCTGATGTCCCTGGATGGACACAGGCACTGAAATCACAGGGACCAGGTGGGGCTCAGCACCTGGTGTGATGGGCAATTCCCCACCACCCTGAAGCAGATGCCAGGTTCTATCAAAAAGGGCATTTTGGAACAAGCAACCTAATTTCTGGTGCCAGATTCTCTCCCGAAATACAGAAATAGCATGCAAGCACATGCACATGCTATTTCTTTAACTCTCCAGCCCTCTCAAAGACACACGCAGACACCCAAATGATACACTCGTAAATGAAATGCACTCCCCTCTCTACCAGCACCCTCTGATTACATCCCTGCAGCAGTAAACCCATCTTTTCTAACAACTTCTATTGCCACAAATGGCCAGTGTGGTGCACAACAGCAGGGCTCTGCCTGCCCTTGCACAGCTCCCCCAGTGCAGACCATGGCACCCACCCTCACCCAGTCCTGCGCCACCTCCTATCACCAACCTCATCTCAATTCCCTTGAAAATCCTTTTCTCCATCCTTCCCCCTTGTACCAGGCCCTCATTAATGAAGCAGATTCAGTGACAAATATCACTGGGGGTTATTTATTCATGAAATACCAACACCATGCAATTCTCAAAGCCTCCAAAGCACTCATCTCAATAAGCTCAGAGCTTCACGGTGCCTGTTCTCTGCAGCTCATCCTGGAAGGGGATTAGTGGGTGTTATCCATTCAGCTGCCCCTTTTTTATTGTCTGCTAATGGTTAAAGACTTCAGTGTCTTACAAAGTCAACCATCACTGAGAAAAACAAAGAGTAAGATGTGAGCTGGGGATGTGAGCTGCTCCACCATCTGTTCCCCTGAAAGGAGATTTGGGGTTCCTGAGTTTCTAGAGATAGGGTCCACAAGCAGCAAAAGGTGTGATGCTGTGTCAGCTGCAGCTTCACCTCAAAGTAGGGACCAGTGCAAGAACAGGGACCCAAACCCACCCAGTGCAACCCAGCCTCATGTCCAGCACCTTGCACTGTTTCCTAGTTCTATTGGTAAGACCCCGCTCACCAACAAGGTCAGAGGTGATGCATTTGTGAACCAGGGCAATACAATTTACTGCATTTTTCAGCTCAGTGGCTGCCTGGCTGAGCAACTCTGACCAGCTCTGGCCACAAAACAACTGCTGTATTGTGAGGCTTGAGAAAAGGCTGATCTGTTCACTGCGAGAGCCCACCAGAGATGTGCCTCCCTGTGCAGACTTTGCTTCCTTTTCCTGTTATGTCCACCCAGGGGATACACCTGGACATTCTCTGCCTTTCACCCTTCTTCCCTCCCCATCAGGTCATCTCTGATCTGGTTTTACCCTGAGGAAACCCCAGCCTTTGCTCTGTGGATGCTCACATGGGAGCAGTGGATGCTTTCCACTTCTAGTCCCCATTACAGTCCCATCCAGCCCTGGAAGCTCAAGCTGAGCACCCATCCCTCTGGGACAGCTTCCAGGAAAAGCTGGACATTTTCTTAGGGAAAAATGCCTCCATGGAGTCCCCAAACACAGCCCCAGACCTTCAACTGCCAAAATCCACATCCATGTGGCAGGTAGGTTATTTCCTCCCAACAAACCCTCTCTCTCACCTATTTATTCCACTCCTTTCTTCCTCTGCTCCTTTTCTCTTCTCCCTCACATCTCTTTTCCTCCACTAAACCCCCGCCTTTCTCTGCTAATCCAGCCAGCACTGCAATCATTAGTGAGGTTGCCAAACTCTTCCTCGAGTTTCAGAGTAAACTGCTCAAAGATATTAATGCCATCAGTGGAAGTGGGACCTGACCGAGCCTTTTTGCTGTGCAAATGGTTCTGCCTCTGTGGGTTGGAAACTTCTTTCCCAGCCACGAATTGCAAATGCTGGGTGGAAAACAGCAAGCTGGGAAGGGTAGGTGCTCTCAGCTGCAAGCCTGAAATAGCAAATTGGAGGGGGTATTATAGATCATAACAGAAGCAAAGTTAACCCAAGCCCTTTGTCCTGGGCTTTGTACCCTGCAGCGCTTGGGCTTGTTAAGGCTGGGAAGAGCTCAGTGTGTTCAAACAATGCCTAACAAAATTCATCACAGCAATGGGCACAAAGGGTCTGGCTGCCTGACTGACACACGTACCCCAGCCCAGGGTGTACTGCAAGATTCGTCATCACATTTTGCGTAAGAACATCACATAGAGCTGCTAAAAAAACCCAAATGGCATCTGTGAAGCTCAGCACTCAACAGTGAAGTGCTGGGATTTGACCCAGGACTTACCACGCAGGACCCCCAGTGTCTCACAAATGTTAGTTTATACTCACTGAGGCTGTACACTGGATAGTATTTTCTTCACACTAAAGATAGGGAGCGAAGGCAATGAGAGATGAGGGCTAAAAGTGCTCACCACTGTTGGATGTCCAGCTGGAGATGCTTTCAAAGTTATTTTTAGGACTTTCAGCCCTTCCCACGCTCACAGTACAATTCTAATCGGGTCTGATGCACCACAGGCTCTGCTGCTCTCTATGGAGCACCATGAAGTAAACCGCCCCCAATTATGATGAATGTGCAGTAAATAGTCACCTGAGGGAAGTGGTTTCCAATTTAAAAACAACAGAATGCTCTTTTTTCCAGGATTTCAACCCTTTTCTTTTCCACTCTGCCTGCAACAAGAGACCGCTCTCTCTACAGCTCTTCGTTGCACCCACTACACTTTTTACCATGCCTGTTGTGGATGCAGCACCCATCTCCCATGGTGCCAAACCATGAGCTATCTACTGAGCAAGTCCATCTGTGCATTGACCAAGCTGGGATGCTCTGGAAAAGTTCATCTCCAGCCCCACAAATGGAGGACCCAGTGAGGATGTGACAGCTTCTAACTCAGTCTGTATCTTTTACGCTCACATCTTCAACTGGGTTTCTTAGCGCAGTGCATGAAGATGTGTGTGCATGCACCAGATCTGTTATTTTATGCAGAAACCCCCAGTTTCTGCCCAGCGCATCCACAGAATCCTTTCAGCCACACTGATAGTGCTGAAAGGCTTGAAGAAAAGCCACCATCAGATCCTAAACTGGGAGAAATCATTCTTACTTGAATGACATTGGAGAAAGCATTTCAACGGAGCTACACTGATGTACCACAGCTGATGAGCTGCTTACTGTGAATTTTCCGGGTAATCTCACTTGTTGTGGTGCTACTGTAATAAACACTTGCAAAGATGCTCTCCCAAAACCCTTGTGGCTCCAAGTGTGAAAAATTCCCTACCAAGCTTCAATAATTTGCTGGAGAATCAATAAACCCACCACTATTGCTCTGCCAGAGCGTTCTGCAGCTCACCTGAGCAACCAGAGAGGAAATTACAGCAAAACAATGCAAAACCAAACAAAGCAGAATAAAAGTGAGCTTGGAAAGCCCAAGGCGTTCAGCACAAAGCCCGGGGAATGCCAGGGCGCCCCTCTCCACTGCAGCCCCCTTGGAGGCAGCACATCTGTCATGTGAAGGACCCAGATGTCATGGGTGAGAGAGGATCACAGAATGGTTTGGGTTGGAAGGGACCTTAAGAGCATCCAGTTCCAACCCCCTGCCATGGGCAGGGGCACGTCACACTAGACCATGTCACCCAAGGCTCTGTCCAGCCTGGCCTTGAACGCTTCCAGGATGGAGCATTTACCAATTCCTTGGGCACCCTGTGCCAGCACCTCAGCACCCTCACAGGGAAGAACTTCTTCCTTACATCTAACCTGAACTTCCCCTGTTTCAGTTTAAACCCATCACCCCTTGTCCTATCCCTGCAGTCCCTCTCCAGCATCCTTGCAGGTCCCCTTCAGACACTATGAGGTCTCCACGCAGCTTCTCTTCTCCAGGCTGAACAGCCCCAACTTTCTCCCCCTGTCTTTGTGTGGGAGATAAGATAGTTTTGATTTAATAAATTTAAAGTTTAATTTAAATAAGATAGTTTTAATTTAATTCTAAATAAGCCAGTTTTAATTCATTTTTCCCTCTGTTTCAGAGAAGCATCATGGTTAGCCCTTCACAAGCCGAAGGCAAATGCAGGCAGTGCTGGCTCAGTCTCCCAGGCAACCTCAGCATAAGGAGGTGTAAGAAAAGGGGCATGAGCCTTAATAGGGATGATGAAGCACGGCCAGTAGATGTGCTGGGAATCATGTGTGTCAGCACCCGCTTCACCAGGGCTTATAATGAATCACGAATTCAGCAGGTTGCCTCTCCTGTGTGGCGGTGGTATTGTTAGGATGCTCCTGCGTGTCAAGCACCTTGGCAGCAAAATGCAGGATGGGATGGGATGGGACAGGGTCTTGGAGCACAGCAGGTGTCCTCAGTGGGACAGAAAACCCACACTAAGCACCCAGAGACACCAACCAGGAGGAGAAACAGCACTGCCAAGCATTGTGTCCCACCCCAATCACCAGGCACATCACTGCAAAAGGGATGGGCAATCTCCTAGACCCCCACTATCCCATTCTGCATTTAAGATACAGCTTTCATGGCTATTTTCAAATAACAGACTCGCAGCACGGTTTATGTTGAAGGGACCTTAAAGCTCCTCCAGCTCCAACCCCTGCCACGGGCAGGGACACCTTCCACTAGAGCAGGTTGCTCCAAGCCCCTGTGTCCAACCTGGCCTTGAACACTTGCAGGGATGGGGCAGCCACAGCTTCTCTGGGCACCCTGTGCCAGCGCCTCAGCACCCTCACAGGGAAGAGCTTCTGCCCAAGAGCTCATCTCAATCTCCCCTCTGGCAGGTTCAAGCCATTCCCCTTGTCCTGTTATCGTTATAAGGTCACCTCTTCTCCAGGCTTTTGTCGAGGTCCCAGGCATTATCCTCCTATCTGTGTCTTCTCTGGAGCCTCAACAGCCACATCCCAGCAGGTCCCAGGGGCTCATTGCCCTGTCACACCACACTAGGCAAATGTCCTCTCTCTGCACATTTTCTACCTGGTCCTCATTAGCTTCATTAGGAGCTAATTCTTCAAGGTGAGGATGTGACTCTCCCAGTTTCCAAGGTGTCAGCACAGACGAAACTACTTCCCTCCTTCCATTCAACCTCAGAGCCCCAGCTCCTCCTGCTACCACCACAACTGCTCCCAGCTCATGATTTCAGCTTCAAAGGAGCCTGTTTCCCTCTTCTGACCGTGTTACCACAAGCCAGAGCCAGCCATATCTAATTCAGTTTCATTAACTGTAGTTATTAAGTTACAAAGCACCCATAGTTACCCCAGATAAGCCTGACCCATCCTTTCCCCTCCACTGCTCCTCCAAACTTCAGCTGCAAAGAAAAACCTTATGTGAAATCTGCAAGGTAAAAACATGGCAGCAAACCAGAAGCATGGGAAAAGCAGAGTTTCAACACCTGAAATAGTAAAATAAGAGTAAGAAAGAGCATTTAGCTCACCAGGAATAGAAAGCTCCAGGCTCAGTGAGGAGCCACCAAGCCCCTCACACCACTGCAATCACCAAAAACACCATTTGGTGAGGGGTTTTAGGCAGCTCCAAGTATTGGAACTCCTACAGTTAATAGTGGTGGAATCTGCTTGTTCAACACACAATCAATAGTAGTAATAAGTATTAATTGACAGCAGTTGCACACTCATTCACTCACAGAGTAATATGTTTATCCAGCAAAACAGATCACACTATTGGTGTGGGGATTATCAGGAAAGGCAGCAAAGCATAATTAAAACACACCTAAATGAAATGATCAAATGATTTCTCTGTACTACTTAATACTCGCACTAGCTCAGCTTGCCCAGCAATTCCCTCAGAAGACATCATTTTCAAACTTGTAAATACATTTCTGGCTTCAATATAGGAATAAAAAGCAACTGGAGGGTATTTTTTATGCTCACACGTAACATGGTGAGAACATGGAAGGAAAACCTGCACAGAAAGGGAAGTGAGAGACCCCAGGAAGGGTCCGCAGCTCCTCACAGACAAGCTGCTCTGAGCCAAGCAGACTTCATTGGTGCTGCTGGCAAGACCTTCTGCAGGCTGAGTGTAAGGAGGCATCTAACACCCCGACCACCTCAACGCTGACCACAGAACCATGCTTTGTGACCAAGGGCAGGGTCCCTGGTGGACAAGCAAGGCCAGCCCGGTGCCAGATCCTCCATAGGAAAGCAGCATGGGCTCTGCTACCATCCCCACCTTGCAAGCACCTGCTTGGATGCATCCCAGCCCTTCCCGCAACCCTGCCACCCAAATCCAGAGCATCCACCAAACACAGTACCCCACGGTTAAATTTAGAGGGAGCAAAGTCCTGCATGGGGATGCCACATCCAGGCTATCCCTGCCTGGACAGTGAGATCTCCACTGGTAAAGAGGGTCCTGCAGAGCATCTGCTTTGCAACACAGACCCAGATCAAATCTCCAAGAGAAGATACAATGGGCACTGCAAAGCTGGTAAGACATTGATATCCATCAGGCATCACATGAATGAGAGCCACCGTCACATAACCCAGGCAAGCAAAGGTCTGTGCATGCAGGAGAAGTATAATAAAGGAAATTATAAAGGTTTCAATGTCACATAAACAAAACTTAATAAAATGTGAGAACTAGAGTTGCCAGGGCAACCTTAATGTAGTCTTTTGTAATTATGCACTTTGATGAAGGTGTTAATTGCAAGACCACACGCAGAAGGGTTATCTGAAAGACCAATCTCTCTCCAAATGCCAAAGGTGATGGTGCTGCTCTGTAGCCACGTGCCTTTGGTGCCTGAAACAGTCCAGAGCTCAACATTTAGGCATCCCAAAACGCACCCCTGGGTACCTGTGAACATCCACAGGCTTCTCAGCACTTCAAAACCAACTTCATCTGCAGATACTCTGTATCTTGTTTTCTTTTTGTTAGAGGACACATAGCTGCTACTTTATTGTACTCAGATGCTGTTTTGCATGCACAATTACTCGGCTCCTCATGGGTTGCTTATGCTTTGCTCAACACCAAAAAGCAGCAGTATTTCACAACCAATAAAGTAATTAAGTTTGCAATCTCCCTGCTATCATCCCCATTTTACAGATGGGGAGCTAAGGCACAGGGAAAGTAATGTAAAAAACCATCCCCTACGTTACATGCCCCAAATTTGAGACATTTACACTTGATTTTTCAGAGTGCTTAGCATTAAATGACACTTCCTCTGCTCAAAGCACAGCTCTCATTGACTTCAGTTGAAGTTTTTACAGCTCCACATTAATGCAGATCATTCCCAGAGCAGGTTCATTGGCTCTGCTGAGCGAGGCACAGGTGAAAAACTAGGATATGATCATGCCATTAAAGATGGTTTCATAATGGATGTGCACACAGGGGCTGCCTGAAGGCTGCACAGCAAACTGACCCTGGTACCTCCTGGCTTTGGAGTTTTGCAAACTTGATAATGTTTGCTAAAGAGGAGCTTAATGGGAGTTTTATTCTGGGCAGGGAGGAAAGGGAAGGTGTTCCCTCTGGAAAAGGGATGTTTATCATCAGCAGTTGCAGGATGCAGCATCACTCAGCCTTCCACAAGCACGGGTCTCCCTGGGCAGGCTCCTGCCTCCCGACTCACCATCTTCTTCCCCTCTTATCCCAGTCCATCCCATTTCTTTCCCCCATTCTCCCAGTTCTGCATCCCCGTTAGACCCAAACTCTCTATTTTTGGCCAGCTTCTGTATCACTCAGCTGGCATTTCAGAGCGGGGATGCTCGGCCGTGAGGATTGCTGCCGACTTGCTGTTGAAATCAAACAAGGCTTCACACTGTGTGCAGTGATTCAAGTTCTTCAAAAGCACTTTTAAGCTGCCCAAATTAAGGTGGTTCTTTGCTTGTCAAAAGAGAGACCCTCCACAAAACGTCTGCCTCAATCCTCTGTTACAGTTTTGCCTGGGGGAGAGAAAGAAATCTTAGCAAAACAAGCAATCAAGCAAACCCCTAGAGAGAAGGCTTGGGATCTCTCATCATAAATTATTAAAGGCTAAAAACATGAGATGGGTCAGGCCACCCCAGTACCAGGCCCTGATTACAGCCCTGCCAGGCTTGGTTCAAATAAAACCACATAGATTCTACGTGGCGTGGTGAAAAATGCCATTAATCTCACTGCTGCGATGAGCTCTGGGCATGTCCTCGCTACCTCACCCATAAGGACTCCCAGCACAATGCCAGTCAGACCCCAGAGAGGAAGTGAGCATCCAGCCACTTTCCCCTTGTCTTTGCCTTTCAAATCATTCAGCAAACCCAGATTTCAGGTCACTGCTCGTTCATCATCCCAAAGGGATGAGCTAAAGGATTTTCCCATTCAAAACAGACATACATTCTTAGCCCAAGAGAGAGTTTGACTGTGGCAGTTCCCATCTCCCCACCCTGCTTTCCCATTCTAGAAATATGGAATTTACTTGCTGGTGGGAACTTGGAGGGGACAGAAAGACAGATTGGAGCTGAAGGACCCGAGCGCATGTGCTGGCTCCATCCCCTGCTCTGGCACCCAAGTGCCAGGGGTTGCAGAGCTCCCTTGGTGCTGCAGCTCATCCCCCAGCCCCACAGAGGCAAAGATGTCCTACAATGTCCCATGGGTGCTGGGGATGGACCCAGTACAGGGTACAGCATGGGGGGCTGTATCTGCCTTCAGTTATCAGGAGCATTTTGCAGCGGAAAGCTTAACATGGGGCTCAGACCCCAGCATCCACTTAGGCACCAACAAGTCACTGAGGTCTTCATTCCCTTTTATAGCCTTTGACAGTATTATGGGAAAGTTCTCTCTTCTCATGGGTTATTTTGGATCTGACTTTACACAATTCATGAGGGTCAAGAGGAAAAGTTGGACTTTGCAAGGAAACCAGGAGAGGGAGAAGGTTACCCTTCAGCCCATTGTTTGCCTGCACCCGGGCACTGGGACCAGACACATCCCAGATTCAACCACTCTCATTACACAGCAGTTAAGGCTTTTTTCAAGATACATATGAAGTGTTCAGATGTGGTGGTGATAAGCAGTTTAGAAATGCCAATAGAATGAGATTAGATAAATAGGAAACAGCCAGGGCTGCTGGATCAGTTATCCATGCCCTGATTTTTCACAGATGCTCCTATCGATCTACTCGGAACAGTGTTGAGCTCCTGAGAAACTGGGTGCTGGGGATCAGCAATCTCCACACAGGCAGGGATGAGTGTTGGAACAGCAGATCCCTGCCCTGATGAGATGGTTTGCTGCAGGAAGAATGGCCTATGGAGAAGCCCCTGAAGACCTCATCAGCTCCAGCAGGCTCTGCAATAAAGCTGAACCCTGTGAAAGCCACAGTTGGGTGACCTTCACCAACCTCTCTGCATCCCAGGGATTATACAGAATCCTAGAATCAACCAGGCTGAAAAAGACCTTGAAGCTCATCCAGTCCAACCATTCCCCAGCACTGCCAAGGCCACCACTAACCCCTGGCACTGAGGCCTTGGCTACCTGGTGTGTGAACACTTGCAGGGACGGTGACTCCAGCACTGCCCTGGGCAGCCTGTTCCAATGCCTGAGCACCCTCTGGGGAAGGAATTGTTCCTCAGCTCCATCTAAACCTGTCCTGGGGCAGCTTGAGGCCGTTTCCTCTTGTCCCATCCCTTGCTCCTTGGGAGCAGAGACCAGACCCCTCCTGGCTCCATCCTCCTGTCAGGCAGTTGGAGAGAGCGATAAGGTCCCCCCTTGAGCCTTCTCTTCTCCAGACTAAACCCCCCAGGTCCCTCAGCCCTTCCCCATCACACTTGTGCTCCAGGCCCTGCACCAGCTCTGATGCCCTTCTCTGGCCCTGCTCCAGCACCTCAATGTCTCTCTTGCAGTGAGGGGCCCAGAACTGAACACAGGGTTCGAGGTGCAGCCTCACCAGTACCCAACAGAGGGGGATGATCACTGCCCTGGCCCTGCTGCATGGAGAGGGGGATAAGAGCCCATGAAAAGCAAAACTAGAGCTTTTGGGAGAACCAAAGCCATGAGGTGTATTTTAGAAGCCACACACCTGGGTCAGTTCCTAGGGATGCATTTATGCATATGTATACATATACTCCTATCTCTGCTGCTATATATAGCACCTTCCATCAGCAACACTCACTGGCTTTGAAACTGCCAGGTGAGTGTCCGCAGACAGAGGAACTGAGGCACAACCAGATTATTTACAGCTTGTTCCCACAAGTACTCTTTGAAGTTGGAATCCAATTAATTTTATACCTGGGGAGAGATTTGCATAGGGATTTTCCATCCATATGGGCAGGGTTTTCAAAAGGACTCAGCTCTTATCTAGGCACCCAATGCAGGCTGTGTTTTCCAAGGTGCCCAGCATACATTAGTAGCTCCTCAGAGTACAGCTCAGTTTGTCACAAGGGCAGCACCCTCCTTGGTAAGACACCAGTCACCAAACCCCTTCTGAGAACATCACCTCCATGGGTCTGGTCTCCAGAGGTGAGGAGCACCCCCATGCTGCGTCCTTTGGAAGGGACTCAACTCATCCCTGCCTGGAGATGTGGGCACCTCAGAGCAAATTATTTCTTATCATGAAGAAAAAGAGGGTTTTTTTGCTGGTTTAAATCCCTGAACAAGCTCAGCTCAGGATCAGAGAGATGCCACTGGGGCACAGGAGAAGTGATGGGTACCGGTGGCTGTGGGAAGTTTTTCATTAGCCACATCCCATTAAATCACTGTGGTTTTTACCTAAAACTGCACCAACACTGCTAGAAGGGTTTGTCTCCTATGTCCCCTGCAAAGGCATGCCACCACAGCAGCAAGCCACACGCTGTCCCCAGGCTGCAAACACTTTGGGGCAGGAGCTGTATTTAGACCTGCGTTTGGGGCAGGTCTCTTCAATGCACTTGAATGAACCTTTCCTGATTTACAACCTTACAAGCATCCCAGTGGAGAGGCAAGGAAGCCTTTCCCCATCCCCTTTCCCACCTCATCACAAACCACAGCCCCCGAGAGCCCATGGTGAGGTACCTAAAACCCTCTGATCCAGGCAACGGCTGCAAAGCATTGCCTTCAGACTTCAGAAGAAGAGACAGAGCTTCAGATGAACATGAAACCCCCTGAGACCCACGTTTCACAAACAAACAGCACCCCTGCGGAGAGAGCGGGCAGCCCTGGCTGCAGCAGCGCCTGCCTATAATGAGCTGACCCACAGGCTCCCTCCTGGCTCTCCCGTTCCTGGAGTGATGCTATGCATTTTTAGCCTTGCCTGCAGCCATATCCTACAGCAGAGGCTGCCGAGCTGTGTCCAGGGCCAGGTGTGTTGAGAAAAATGGATAACCAGCATTTAAAATAAGAAAAAGGAGGAAAATCTGGCAGTGAACTCTGTTGCATCCAT
>NW_009941402.1:41599-50089 GCF_000696875.1 Nestor notabilis | reverse complement strand
CTGAACCAAATTGGCTGCCATCAAAGTAAATGGCAGATGAAGAAAACATTGACTTTCTGCTTGGGTCAATAAACAAGATAAATTGAGTGGGGAGTTGAACGTGGAACAGGGAACATCATCATTTACCTGAGGAAAAGAGAGGGTTAAAGGCAGAGAGGCTGAAGCGGCGTATGCTTCTACATCTCATGCAAGGAAGTTTCACTTGGGAGCTCAGCGCTAGGAGGCCAGAACTACACAGCTTTGCCAAGGCTTGGGTAGGCTGTAATACTGGGTCTGACACGCTTAAAACAAGACCTCAGACCCAAATCCAGAGATAAGACATCAGAGGATTCCATTCCCTCAACTGAGCATCTGCTGGCGCCAATGGCATTTGCCTGGAGGGGGTGCACAGCCTGCAGAGATGTGAACAGAAGGTCCTGGAGATGCCAAGGGTGGGATTCAGCCCACCCACCCCAAGGCAACCCAAGATCCACCTGGGAATGGGCTCCTCCAAACTCAGTGGGGGAGATCTGCTCATTCTGGGGATGATGCCCCTGCCTTAAAGGCTGTCAAGGATTGCAGCAAGAGCTGCTGTGATTGCAGCAACACAGACCAGATCTGCTGATAAGAAAGGCAGCCAAAAGAACTAGCTTAGATACAGATTTAAGGATTATCCAAGCTACTCCTAAGCACAGTCAGGTCAGTCCCAGCCTACAGCCCTTGGAACTACTTGCAGTAGATGCCAGGGAGAGAAGAAGTAGACTGCTACTGATCTTCCTGAGGAAAGAGAAGGTCTTGAGCTCACCCATAGCACTAGATAGTTAAAACACCATTTAGGAGAGAGACAGAAATCCTCAGCTACAGAAAAAACTCCTTGTACTTTGCGTTGCTTATACACCACAGATCCACCATGTGACACAAACCCATAAGATACCAAATCCCTGTGCCCACAACAGGATTCATAGTCCTCAGTGTGCTGTCCCACCTCTAGACATTGTAGCTACCCTAGTTCAGATCTGCCAAGCAGGGCTATTAATGGGGTGTGTCAGTGGAGATGCAGAATGCTGAGTGGACTTCCAGGGCTGCACATTAGTCCCAGACTCAGGTTTCCAAAGGAGACATCACTTTGGAAGTTCCACCTCCTTATTTTCATAGTATCACAGACTGGTTTGTGTTGAAGGGACCTTAAAGCTCCCCTAAGTCCAACCCCCTGCCATGGGCAAGGACACCTTCCACTAGAGCAGGTTGCTCCAAGCCCCTGTGTCCAACGTGGCCTTGAACACTGCCAGGGATGGGGCAGCCACAGCTTCCGTGGGCAACTTATTCACCAGCCCCCCCTCTCTTGACAATAACCCACAACCCGAAGCATCTCTAAAGAACTGATTAAACCAGTGGCAGCACCGTGCTCACACACAAACACAGACTGATTTCAAAGTTCAAGTCAGAGCTCCTCCGGCCTCATTGGTACCAAGCATCGCAGGACAGACATCCTCCCTGTATCTGTAAATCTTTGTGCTATTGCATTATTAAGCATGACATAAAGAATATATGTACGTATTAAAGGAAGAACCTGCCTCTGAGCAGCTTCTTCCCTGAGATCAATCCCTGAGTGGGCATTAAGCGCCCCACATCAAAGATGTTTAGAAGAGCTGTGCTATGGCAGGGGTTGCAAGGGAAGCATCTGGGGCTGGAGCCTGCGGGCAGCGAATGGGAGTTGCAGCGGTGAAGGATATTCAGTTTGAACCTCAATTCACAGGAGTGCAGGACGTGGTCATCACTATTCCTGCCTGATTACATCTGTCAAAACCCATCAGGGAGAAGTTTGCCTGGGAACTCGCTCTCCAGCTGCATGTTCAGCAACAGGAGATTGATGGCAGGAGAAAAAGAGGAGGGGGAAAGACAGAAGAGCATTTGCACACTGAGGAACCAGCCTCCTCCTGCCCATCACATTTCACTCCCCACCTGTATTTTAGTGCCTATCTTAATTAAGAACACAGAGGAAGAAGGAAAGGCTTCCATGCTAACGCAAGATCTGGCTCGAAGAGGATGCCCAGAATACAGTTTGCTCCCTCTGAAAGGCACAAGAGACAGACATGCAGAGACATGTCCCACCACTAAGCTCACAAACCACCTCTGCCAGGGCAGGGAGCACTGGATGAAGACCTGATGGGTGCTGGGAACATCCATCAGAGCCCATGGGTACAAATGGGAGCTGTGAGCATTGCATGGGCTCTCAGAGGAGATGGGGAGCAAGAGAGGGCTGATCCCACCCCAACAGCAGAAGCAAGCCTCTGCAAATGTGATTCTTGGAATAAGAGCCAAGAAGGAGTCTTTGGGAGGCAGAGCTCACCACAGGGGCACACCTGGGATTTAAGGCAAGAAAACAGTTGATTCTTTTTTTTTTTTTACCATTTTACCCAAATAGGTTCTGTGTATGTATTCGCAAAAAGGGGGATCATAAAACATGCACTTAACATGTGCCTCCTAGCTTTATTCCCAAATGGAAGGAGCACTGCTGGCCTGAGAGCAATGACTTGCTTTCAAAATTGGCCTAATTCACATCAGAATACTCCAATTTGACTTGAGCAATGTTCACCCCTATACAACCCAAAACTTGGCTTGAAGAAATGAAGATGACTTCAACACTCCTGGGAGTCCACAGGAGAGGAGCAGAGTGTTCCCAGTCATAATGCTCCAAGTGGGAGCTGGCACTGTGGGACTTGGATGGTGAATTCCTGCACAACCACGGGCAACGTGCAGGATGTGTCAATGCTCCCAGCTCCTCATCTGTAAAACAGGGACAACAAGAGTTTCCTACCTCCCACCGTGCCATGCAGTTAATTAATGCTCCTTTGAGTTGTGAAGATTAAAAGCAGCACATAACTGCAAGAGAGTGTTTTATCATTGTTATGAATGAAGCCTCCACTTGTTCTATCAGAGTGCGCCTTAAAGCAGTACTACCGTAGATGCTGTGAGTTGTTCCCAGCAGCCGTACTACCACTGGTACTTGCAGGAGTTTGACTGTAGACTTACAAGTGAGAGCTTTGAAGAAGAAAGAGAAGGAGAAAGAGAAGGAGAACAAACAAATAGGAATTCCACCACATTTTGTGCTTAGCACCTGGAGATGAAGCTCCCACCCTCCTGCAGGCTGGAACAAAACCAACCAGAGACAAGAGCATCTCTTCACCTCCTGTTCTTGCCTGTGCTTTACCTTCATGGGCTGCTGTAGCCCTGCATGCATAACACAGGGACAGATCGTGCTGCCAAGGCACTCAAACAGCAAATTCAGATCACGCAGCCACACAGGAAGGGATTAATATATTGCCTCTATTTGACAGGTAGGAGAAGTATAGCACAAGACACTGAAATTGCCCGCTGGGGGTAGAACAACACACCTGAACCACACAAAAGCATGGACAGAGCCCCTGCCAGAGCAGGAGCAGTGCTAGATGTGTCCAGCTGTTGGCACCATCCAAACCACATCCCATCCTCCCAGGTGAGCCAGCAGGAAGGGTCCACTCCTCACTCCCAGCCCAGGAGCTCTCCAGCCCCTGTAAAACTTCCTTGCCCTTATCTGATGCTGGGAGCACCAAACCCAGCAGAGCAGGTTCAGGTACACAGGCTCAATCCCTCTCCTGCCTCATGTGGCTCTTAGCTGGTAACACCAGACTAGCACATAGCAAAAGAAAGTTCAGATCCTCGAGTACTTCAAGCAAATCACCTTTTGGTTCCCACATCTCCTGCATTTTTTAACAGAGGGACAACATTATTTCCTCTGCTCCACCTCACTTCTCTTTAGTCTGCACCTCCCCGAGGCAGAAACCTCTCCTTGACACTTGCTGCTCTCCTGACTCTGCAGCCAGCTTCTCCATGCCCTAGCAACACATTCCTAATGCAGCAGAGCAGCTTGCTGTTCTCCATCCCTCCTCCAGGGCCTCTCCAGGCCATCTTCACCCTGCCAGGGTGAAGGACCCAGATGCCTGCAGCACACCATGGCCACACCATTCCCGATAGGTGCCTTTCATGTTTAATTCAGAGGCTAGTTTAGTTAATCTATGTTTTAATAATTCATCCCTTCCATCTTAATTTTGGTAGTTGTTGAAAATCCCTAATAAAACATTTAGGGACTCTTTTACTGAAGCAATGGCATGATTTACTTGGCGGAATCCAGTCTTTGATGTCCCGTCTTAATTCTCTCCTTCCCGCCGTGCCTCAATCCTGTTTGTTGCTGTGCCGGAGGTAAGAGGTTCTTGTCGAGTTTTGTAGCACTTAGACACTTGGTCAGTGTTAATAATTCAGCTGCCCCACACGGCTTGGATAAATCATGTAGCACATCAGCCTCTTCCCTTTATAAACAGCCCCTCTGCCACCATGGATCCCAGCACTGGGATCAGGAGGGACCAGGCACAGCATCCTAACCAACGTGGGTCAGAAAGATGAGCAAAATATCCCAGGTGCCAACTACATTGTTGGAAGAAAATATACCCTTTTACAACGTTTATATTTCATCCTCTACTGCCAGAATGGAGAAACATGCTGGGTTTTTGCATCTGTAATTGGGGAAGAACAGATGGTGGAGACACGGTTGGAAGTAATACGACCATTAAAATAATCTATACGGCTTGTAATTCTCCAGCACGTGAGAAAGAGGAGGGCCTGCCTCTGCCTGAGTGCCCACCCAGGCTGCAAAATGGGTGGGAACATGAGGGGGTTTGCTGGTTTTGGGATATTGAGGTGTTTTGGTGGGTTTGATGGGGTCTATCAGTCCCCTTCTCACAGGATGCTCCTCTTGAAGCGAGCTAAGGAGCCAACAGCTGAACCAGAGCTGCTTCCACTGAGTATTTATTTGACTTCCATGTGCCATGTGGGGTACATTTCCCCCCACATCATCCAGTTAAAGCAACTGCTAGCTTCACACCTATCTGAATAGATACAAAATGAAACAAACAGATATAAACAGGTATAACAGATATGAAAATAGCAGGATAAAGTCCCAAGCACTTCAGGCAGGTAGGAGTGTTTCTGTGCTTAACATAGATTTCAAATGGGGGTGATGGGAGAAGGAAGTACACAAAACCCCTCCATTTGATTCATGAAAATGGAAAATTCTCAGTGCAACGCTCAGGCTTTGCCATCACCTCTATCACTTGCAAATCTCAAGAGCAAGAAAAAGTAATACCAGAGTGAGAAAATTGCCTAGAAAAGCCCAGACATTTAGCCAATATATGGAAATAAATATCCTTGCTCTGTATGGTTTAAGGCCATCGTTTCAGAGAGCTCTACACCCCCCAAACACCCCAATTATGGTGTTGTTTGGTACCTGGGATTTGGTTACTGCTTTGTGTTAATTTGTTTTTCCACACAGACATGTTACAGGAAAGGTTCTATTTCTATACAAAATGGAGAAAATGCCCAAAATCCCAAAAAAAAACATTGGAAGGAGGAATCCTTTCCCACTCAGACTCAGGGGCCTGCATCCTCATCCTGGTTTATGGAAGGAAGAAGGAAAGGGAATCACAGCAACAACCCCTGCACCCAGCCACTCCAGATCCCGAGGGCACTGTGCTTCCCATAAACACCTCCCCAGGCTGGACACAGTGATTTTCTCAGCCCAAAACCCCTCCATTGGGTTCAAAATCTTCACTGCAATCACCAAGCAAGTACCTCTCCAAACCCTTCCTCTCTGCCCTGAACACACGGGAGCCAGCAGGACATTACCTTGACAGCTGGCTTTGCTTTATGGAGCTGTAAATACATTTTTTAATAGGCTGGTGGCAAGAAAGATGCGTTTTCAGGCTCGGAACCATCCAAAATTAACTGTGATTCATTTCAGAGGGGGCAAAGGGGTGGAGGAAAGGGGAATGCAAGGCTGAAACCCGCAGAATATAAAAGCCTTGAAAGAAACAGCCACAAAGCCCCTGCATAGCTGCCTTCTGGCTCTCGGAAAGAGATTAAAAACCTGAGCAGCATCAGGCTGAAGCAGACGTCACAGAGGCCACCCCGGGCCATGCTCATGCTCAGATAAGACTCTTTCTTATTATTATTTTCCTGGAGACAACCCAGCTAACATAGAGCTCTGTGGCATCACCCAGCATGGTGGGTCCATCTAAACCAAGGAGAGGAGATGCTGGTGCCTGGGGTGAGTAGGGGTTCCCACTCTCTACCTCAGAGGGATCCTGCCTGAACAACAGCATCTCCCCCTCTGTGTGTGTTCAGCTGTAGCAGTCATTTTTCTCCTTCTTAGTAGCTGGTGCAGTGCTGTGATTTTTACTTTAGTCTGGGAACAACGCTGATGATGCACTGACGTTTTAGTTGTTGCTCACTAATGCTTACTCCAGTCAAGGACTTTTCAGTCTCATGCTCTGCCAGGGAATAGGGGAAGCTGAGAGGAAGCAGAGACAGGACACCTGACCCAAACTGGCCAAAGGGGTATTCCACACCACAGCACGTCAGGCCCAGTATAGAAACTGGGGGGAGTCACCCAGAAGGCCCAGGTTGCTGCTCAGGGCGGGCTGGGTATCACTCAGCTGGTGCTGGGCAATTGTATTGGGCATCACTTGTATTTATTGCATTATTCCCCTTCCCCTTTCAGTTTTATATTCTTTCCCCTTGCTATTTCCCTTATCATTACTATTATTGGTGATAACAGCAGTGGTTTATATTATACCTTAGTTACTGGACTGCTCTTATCTCAACCCGTGGGATTTACCTTCTTTCCATTCTCCTCCCCATCCCTCCGGGAGCAGGGGGAAAGAAGGGAGTGAGCAAGCAGCTGCATGGCTCTGAGTTACCAGCCCAGCTTAAACCATGACAGTGTGTCAGAGCATTAAGCCTGACTTACCTTCGTTAGCCCCGGTGCTGCTCTGCTGCCACCTAATTTGACTAACCCTTTAGTGCCTAATTTAATTACCCTGGCCCACAAAGTGACAGACAGCTGTTAAAAATGGTTATTGCATTATTAATATGCTCCAGTAATTTCCCATTAAAACTATACTGTTAATAATTTTTTTCCTCTTGTATTTCTTCCCTCTTAATTAGTCTATTTAAAACTTTGAAGGAATATTCTCTTTATGGTAAATGGGAGCGTCGAGCAAATTACATTTTTGATGGAATACTTCTGTGATAGGCCAGCAAATAAGAGCGTTGAGTTGTTAATTATTGTCAGAGTTTCACACCATGCCTGCTAATGAGGCAGTCAATCTTCCCTGCCACTCCCAGAATATTAATGGAAGCCCGTTGGTATTGATTTTGTCACTGGGACAAGGCAGAAATCCCTCCTTTTCAGATGGCTCCAGGGAAGGCAAGAGAGGCTCTGCACTGCGGGGTGGGCACAGAGAGCTTTGGGATGGGCTGAGCCAAGGAGGGTTTGAAGCTCTTGGATGTGCCAGTTGGGGTGTCAGCTCTTGTCAGACATGCTGGTCCCTGTCCCCAATCTCTGTGTCTACCTGCTGGCCCTGAAGGTAGATTCACCTCTTATCTTTCTGTGATAAGAGAATTTGGTTGTTGGGTTTAAGGGAAGAGAGCCACCTTATCTGTCTAGACTTCAACTGATAACTTCATAGAGTGATGCAGGGAAATTATTAGCAAAGTGACCACGGGTAAGGATTGACATGAAACTACCAGGTGGCTGAGACACTGTACAAATGCAGCCTTTGAGCTGCGCTGGAAGATGCGACAGGGAACTCCCAGTAACATTTCCCAAGCCCTTTGGGGACTGATCCCGTTTGATATTTGCAACAGCACTCGTGCTGGAGGATGGAGGAGTCTGGCAGCAAAGTCTGCCACTGTCAGAGTCACAGGACATGAATACTCTTCCCACCGAGGGTCCCATTGCCTAGCTCAGAAAGCAAGTCATGTGGGGCTGTGCCCAGAGCAAGCCCCAATGCCAAAGCCATCTCCCTGCAAACAGTGTCTTGACAAGCCAGAGGTAACCCCCTTTAGGAAGTCCTGATGTTGTAACAGTGGAATCAAGAAAGCAAGAGATAGCGGTCACCCGGGAAGTGTCTGGGTCTCAGCTAATGCCATCTCCCCTGGGCAGCAGGGAGCTACACCATCAAGTGGGAGGTTGCCTGCACATACATGCCATTAATGCATAACACACATATCGACGCTTCAGACCCCAAAAGCAGGGATGAGCACACACAGAAACTGTTCAGTCTGAGCCACAGGAACTGTTTGAGTGGCAAAGCCCCTCTGCACAAGCACATCCCTCTCTGCCTTCCCCAGTCACATCTGCAAGAACAAGGAGCCCTTTCAGAGCAGCAGCACTGCTACTGCTGCAGGCAGTGACACTGACACACAGGGCAGACATGGTCCTGCTGGCATGTGGGCAGGAGGTACCACAGCAGCTCCTGGCAGTGCTGGGGCTGCAGCAGAGGACATGGGACTGACTTTGCCAGGACCCTGTGGCAACTCTATGAGTCAGACTGTCACAGCACAGTGGGGAGGCCAGAGTTTTGGGACTTCACTCAAGGTTCCTGCTGCAGCTACTCCATTTGGGAATAAAAGGAG